>NW_015549698.1:3459-14331 GCF_001515605.1 Sinocyclocheilus anshuiensis | reverse complement strand
GTGAAGGTTGCTGTACGTTCTGGGGTGTCGACTAGCCATCGGTTTCCGACGACTTCGGCTTGGGTTGCCTCAATTTGGTTGACGACGGCTTTTCACAATCATTTATGACAATTTTTGGTGAAAGGAGTCAATCCTAATTTCGGGATCTGGATTTAAAGTTGAGTTAAGGGAGTTCCCTGGCGAGGGAACTAGAGGAGAAAGGAAAACATAGAGAGAGAGGAAAAAGGGAAAACACAAAACCACACTTTGTCTCCGATGTTGAGCTCCTGGTGAGAGGCCTTTTGGTCGTAGTAGTTTTTCAACCTTCCGCACTTCGTTGGAGTTGTTGTTGCGCCAAGGCGAAAGTTGTTCTCAGGCATTGATCCAACTCTTCCAGGTACTGGTGAATGGTATAGGCGGTGACGAGGTTCAGGTCACCAGGTTGGTACAGCAGGTGTAGCGGTAGTGTCATTTGCCGCCCAGTCATCATCTCGAATGTGGGTACTCCGGTAGATTGTTTGAGCTCGCTCATAGCTGTGTCCTGGGCTTCTGACCAAACGAAGGGTTTGTCCTTTCTCAGGAGGGAGGTTAGTGGCGATGTCAGCATAGTTTTCAATGAACTGTCTTGACTAATTGCACACTCCCAGAAAGCTTTGTAATGTTAGTGGGTGTCTTTATGTTTTGGATTGCTTGGGTGCGACTGGACTGTGGTTCGATGCCGTCTTGTCTGAAATTCAGCTGGTGAGTTGGCATAGCCAAAGGGGCACCGTGTGAAGGTGTATTGTCGATTGCCAAAGGTGAATGCCAGCTTGTGTTGGTCATCAGGGTGGACAGGGATTCTCCAAAATCCCAAGGCGATGTCCAATGTGGAAAGGATCGTTGAGCCTTTGATTTTGGGAATCTCTTGGTCCAACTGAGTCATAGGCCATCGCGATAAGGGTATTTGCTGGTTTAATTTGCGATAGTCAATGGTGGGCCGCCATTTGCCATTGGGCTTTAGAACTGGCCATATCGGGGCAAAGTACATGCTGTTACAGGGGCGGATGACCCGCTTTTCCAACATGGAGTCTATGATTTCTTGCACTGGCTCATATGACGCTATTGGAATCTTGTACTATCGCATAAATGTGGGTGGTGCATTTGGGCTTGTCGGGATGCACTGTGGATGTAGGGCAGAGTACGTGCTGTTACAGGGGCGGATGACCCCCTTTTCCAACATGGAGTCTATGATTTCTTGCACTGGCTCATATGACACTATTGGAATCTTGTACTATCGCATAAATGTGGGTGGTGCATTTGGGCTTGTCGGGATGCGCACACTGTGGATGTTGGTCAGGCCACAGTCCAGGGCTCATATGACGCTATTGGAATCTTGTACTGTCGCACAAATGTGGGTGGTGCATTTGGGCTTGTCGGGATGCGCACCGTGTGGATGTCGGTCAGGCCACAGTCCAGGGATTCCTTTGCGAAGGAGTCCTTGTACTTGTACAGAACCTCTTTGAGTCCTTGGCGATCTGCTTCCTTGTGGAGGGCATCCGCCTTGATTCTGTCACGGGCTGTGTTGAGACAGCGTAGACCGCGAGGTGAGTGTCATCTGTTATTTCTGATCGGCAGACGCTTTCTCTGGGCACTGGCAGAATAGACGTGATGGCAATGGTTTCATTGGGTCTTGTTAACGTTACTGTGTCATCATATTCATCTGACATTAGTTGGACTGGTATGGGGCCTATGACAGGTACCGTTAGCTCAAAGTCGTGGAACGCCTGGTTGATGAGCCATCCCAGGTGACTGGCTTTGGGAATGTTGAGGTCTTTGGCTGTACAGTTGTTGAACAAAGTCCGTCTGAAGTCATGGAGGTTACGGTTCTCTGAGAGTGAGGTGAGGAAGTGTTGTTCTCTGTGGTCTGTTGGGTCAGGTGGTCGTCATGATCTGTCCCATTGATTCTCACGAGGTCTGGATTGGTCCCAAGATTTTACCCAGTGACGTCCAGGTGAGTATTGTCGTCCACGCGGTCCATCCCAGCAGCAGCCACTAGTCCTTGTTCTGACTCAGGGTCGGCGAATTCTTTAATGAGGGCTTCTTGGAGCAGGTGGTAATTAGTTTTTGTGTGAGCAGGCTGCCGGTCCAGGAAGCTGCGCGCTTCATGGCTGGATGTCTTTCGGAGCAAATAGAGTCTATCTTTGTCAGTGACATTGGGTCTCATTTCCAGATGGGAATCGACGTCTTGCAGATAAGCTTGGACATCCTGCCTACCTGGCACACTTGGGGTGAATTTGCCAATGTTCCTGTGTTCCACTTCATCAGGCCCTTCCCATCGTTCCTGAGCCTCTAGTTCTAGCTGCGCGGCGCGTCGTTGTGCGCGTGTTAGCTCCTGCTGGAGATGGACAACTGACACAGACCTTGAAGAAGAGAAAACAAAACAAAACAAACAAGGCAAAGCAGAGGTGTAAGTGTGCAATGTGAAGTGTGGTTTGACGTTGAGTGTGTAATGGACGTAAGATGAGAGTGAAAGACAAAACAAAATACCCTTTTCTGGTAGCAGAATGAGTATAATTAAACTTTCTTCTCTTTTCCATTTTTGTTCAGTTTGATTTCCACAGTAGTCAACTCAGAAGAAAACAGCTGAGAGAGAGAAGAGGAAGGAGAGAGAAGTTTTGCTCCCAATGTTAGGAAAAATGACAGGGTGGTGGCACTGTTAAGTCGATACACCTAGGGGGTTGGTTTTGCTGTGTTAGCAGGATAAGACTAACTAACCTAAGTACTGAGGAAAACCCTAATTTTCCTTCTGGGGTTTTGCCACCAACAGGCTTAAGCCAAACGGGTAAACTTATGAAAATTGGGAACTGAAATTAATTTATGAAATGAAATGAAAATTCATTCAAACTCCAATTATCTATGAAATTAAATTAAAATAAAATTTCAAATCCATAATTACTTAAATTCTTAATATCTACTGACGTCATTAATATTATAAGAGCAGTTATAGCTGAATTAATCCCAACATATTACAGTAATGAGGACGAGAACCATAATTAGTTGCTAATAAAACAACAACAGCTATGGCAGTTTAAACTGATAAGAGTAAACAGGTTGAAGGGAAAAGGACAAACCTTTAAACAAACGTGACTATAACCAACTGTGAGATCGCTAATCTGGCGGTTGGTTAAAATCGCGTACAGTAAGGTTTATTAAGTTTGCATCTGTCTGTTCTTTTCGATGGGAAGAGAAAAGGACGAAAAGTATAAAAGAGCAAAATGAGGTAGACAGTTATAGTTCCGACGTAACTGGTTAAGTCACTTCGACATTTCGAACACTGCAAAACACACTGCATTTAAGACCACACAATGCTACGTGCTAACCGCTAACCTTCAATGCTACTAGCTTTGCATAGGCTTCAATGCCAAAGCATTAGCTTCAGTTAGCTTGGCTCATGCTAGTCTAGTACAAATAGCTCAAAAATGGTGCTGGCGAACTGTGCTTGCGCACTTGACAGTTACCCCAGAAAAGGTTTCTTAGAACTTCCGGGTTACGGGTGTCACTATGGCAACGTACTTTGCAGTACGCTAGCATGCAGATTACACACAGTTTACGTGCTTCAAGTGAAATGGCGGCGCATTTCACACTGAACAGCCAAAAAGCACTCTTTAGATTCTTATCTTTATAGCGCTGAACACTCTCAACTCGTTCAGAGTAAGATAAATTAATCTACAGATTTACTGCAATTAATACAATAACTGTTATTGATATCTCGGCGGATCTCAGCACTTAGTCTATTTATACAGACAAAAACACACGTGGATTTAACCACAATTCTCCCATAAAATTTCGTTCGGACACTCTCTGACCCCCGCGTTTCAAGTTCAATAGTTTTAGTGAATAAATGGCAAGAGAGCATTAATTAGCTTAAGTTAATTCTCAAGTCGGGAGATGAATAGCCTGACTGGAAGTGGGACATGCACAACACATCAAACTATGAAGGCCTTTTAAGAGAAAGAAAAACGAGGAACACGCTTGCTTCTTTCTTCATGCGCTTTTAGAGCGACTTAGTTTTTGTCTCGACAGACAACACGCTGGCATGCCACAATAAAGTATACAGTAACGCAACAAACTCTGTATCTAATCTATTTTTCCGGATAAAAGAAAATATTCACAATAATTTCTTGGTGTTATGAATTTTTTTTAGCCAAATCTGCCCGCTTTCGATACTCCACCATTTAAGTAAGGAATTTAACTCTTTTATTTGAGCTCTTTTCAGAGGGGGAATCAAATCTGAAGACTCAAAATCAACCTGATTGAACTGATTCCAAATTTGATAGTGTACACTTTATCTACCGTTCATCCAGCGAGACGTTAACATCAGTATATCTTACCAATTTGAATATTTGTACTATCCCTGGCCAAAGGTTAATACATGCTTCTGATAATTTATAAGCTACGAGCTAGGTAGCCGGATCTGGGCAGAGTTTAACTTTAAATTCACGACACAAGACAATGATTCTTATAATGAAACAGGAATTTAGTGGCTATCTAGATTACATTAAACTAAACTAATGCAAACACACACACACACACACACAGGATGATGATTAACGGAGTTTGCATGAAGTCCCAAAGATTTTAACGGAGTTCTGAGGAAGTCCCAAAATTCTAGTAAGTTACTAGTTCATAGATCGCACCAAGAAAATCGCAAAAGCAGACATTTGTCTTATCTTTACTGCTTAAGATCAATTCAGCACCAGTTCAGCAAGAGATGAAGCTTTGTTAGTTTACTTGGTTTTGGTGACAGCTGACCGGGTTTTCCCTTGTTGGCTCGTCTCAGGGAATTCCAGCACCTCTGATTGGTTGTAGATCTTTCATTTGGATGATGTCTTTGGGGAAGCCCTCGGTGAGAGTGAAGATTTGCCTTGTGACATAGGAGCTTCGGAAGTCGGTTGCCTTGGGTAAGGAGAGTGAGGCTTGCTTTGAAGGCCTTCTGAGAGTTTCTCTGCTTGGCTTTAGACTTTGAAGATTCCGGCAGTCATGAAGTTTCACAGAGTGTTTGGAGCTTTGAATGACCCGATCGCTTGATGGTACAGCGTGTGAGCGTAAGTTGTTAACACAAAGGCGAAAAGGCATTGAATCTGTTTGGAAACTGGGTTTTTGATCCAGCTGTATAAGTCCGTCCCACAGATCGTTGTTCCAATTAGATATTGGCTGCCGGGCGGGGCCACGCCCCACAAAATGTAGGGGTCAGTTATTGCTGTCTCAGTGCTTGCAGACCCAGGAGGTGGTTTTGTAAATCACGCTCTTCTTGTGTTTCTTGCAAAGATAAGCCAAGCGACTCAGGAACTATTTGAGACAATTGGCGCCTGAGCTGACCACGGTTCAGTTTTATGACTTGCACTTGAGAGGTTGAAAGGAGACTCCTTAGCTTCTGCTTAAGGAATGTGCTGGTCTGTTCAAAGGAGATCCTACAGCATGCGTAATTATACTGAAACATAAATATATAACCAGTTTACCTGATTCAATGTGATGGCTGAGCCTGTTTCTGAGATAACAACATGCCAATCCGTGGTTGGATTTCCGACACGGCTAATCATAAATCATCTTACATTGTCAATAAGCGTGACCAGGGTTGCCAGGTTTTCACAACAAAACCCGCATAATTGCTACTCAAAACTAGCCCAAAACTACAAAACGCGGCAAGTGTTAAAGTAGCCCAAAACAACGGACTTGGCAACACTGAGCGTGACTGATACTCAAGCCAACTCTGCTCTAACTGTCGACTAGCAGTGAGAGTCAGATTGCCCCCTAGTGGATGGCAAAAAATTTGTTAACTCACATTCATAAATTCTCAAGGGAACATCTCTGAATTAAGTAATGCTCACACCCCCCTTGACAGATGCTGGCTTGAAAATCTCTGGTCTACTAAACTGACTTAGTAGTATGGACTTGTTTGTAGTATGATTACATGAGTGTTTTATATTTTGTGATTTAATCAGTAAATGCTGTAACAACCAGAAAAAAAGAACTTTACTATTTGGGTTCAAAATATTTTGAACTACCATTTATTGACACTCAAAGAGAGACATCAAGAATCAGCCTATGAATCTCAACAATGGTGACAATCAAAAGCTTCATGCTGCAATGCATGCTGAGTACCACCCATACTCCCAGCATGCATTGCGGCATGAATAAATTATGCTGCTCAATTGTTTGTTGAATTCTTACTATGTGCTTGTATTTTTGCTTTTGTGTTTGTGTTGAGTTTTCGTAGCATGCTTTGTGATGTTCAGAACTGATCTGTTTATTTATTTTGTGGATTGTCACTGTAAGGGAAACAGGTCAAGGGAATCATTTAAGATTTTATAGGGAGTTTGGACAGAATCACAGTTTTATGGCTGATCACTGAGTCGGGCAGCGATTCATTGAACGAGCCGCATACCATCAATTCTGCAATGGATATTAATATCCAAAGTAGGCTATAGTGAAAACACTAATTATTAGCACAGTAACAAGATCTGCAGTTTAACACATTAACTTGTAAGCACAAAACACAAGATACTTCTCTTTTCAATATAAAGACTTTATTGGATAAATCTAAGACACATAAACTAGTCTAACACATAAACACATGCGCTCACACATTCATACAAGTTGCAGGGACAGAGAAAGTGAAGAAAGAATGAGTTGAAGAGAATGAAAATGTGAAATCCCAAGTTTATAGCAATAGGTGCAATTGCATAGACCTGAACAACCATCAATGACTTAATTAACCCTCGAATTGAGTTCCTCAATGAGGTTAAAATTTATATTAAGTGCACCAGTTCAGCTAGAATCTTGTTGCCTGTGTATGGGGGTTCCCTTTGTTGTCCTGTTGCAGAAAAGGGGGTTTCCCGAGGTTGCTGATTGGCTGGAAGTTCAGTAGTCGTTGAAGTGACTTCTTGGCAAGCCAATGGTTGGGCGCTGGCTGAAGATGCGGAGTTGTGGGCTGGTTGAAGTTTTGAGGCGGTCACAGACTCGAGGTGAACTCGGAGACAAAACTTAACTCAGAACGTGAAACTCTGAACGGAGAAGAAAAGAAACTAAAGTAAAAGAATGAAAAGAGTAAAGTTTGACGAGAGTAGGTAGCGTTTCTCATGGTTTTGGAGGAGCAGCTGGCGTGTAAGCCAGCGCATGCTCAAAGAGCGCTAAAAAGCAAAGCTTAAAAGCATAACTAAAAGCTAAAAGCAGTGGCTAAAAAGCAAAAGCTAAAAAAGCATAATTTGATGGGTGTCCCGATTGCCATTCTGTGGATGTAAGGATATGTTCTGTGAAGACCAGAGAGGTTAAAAGTTCTCCTAAAGAATCTCTGGTTCTCTGGTTCTCTGGTTCAAGTCTGGTTCTTGTCCTCTAGGTGGGGGGAAGTCAATCCAAAGAGCTTGTGATCGTGATTACTATGATGGATTTATATGTGATGGTCATGCTGTGCATCTCTTTGACCATCAGTCTTGATTTCTTGCCCCAAAATTGACAATCTCCTTCCTGAGTTGTTATGATCAGTGTGTTCTTGTGTGTTAATGTTGAAAGCTGTTCTGTGAAAGAGTTGGTTGGTTAGGCTTGCTTCATACTGGCTGGCGCTAGAATCTGATTTACGAACATCCTGTGTCTCGGACCTTTCTGTGGAATTCGGCTCTTTGGGTTGTTCAACACCAATCTGATCGAATCTTAAATTGTCTGAGTCGGTCTGATATTCTACAGTCACCATTGTTGAGATTCATACGCTGATTCTTGATGTGTCTGTCTAAATTAAAACAAATAATCTTGTGATTATTGTAAAAGTCTTTCATAACTGATAGTTCAGCAGTGCTTGTCTTTCTGCTCTAGTATCTATATTCAACAAGAAAAGAAGCACTGGATAAAAGCAGTGGATCAGGACTAAGAGAATGGTTGTTTTTTATCAATCTATAAACAACAATACCAGACTTTTTGCCTTTAATTAATTTTTGTCATAATAAACATGTTTCAAAAACACGTAGTTACAGAAACCCAAAAAAAAAAGTTATATTAAAATGACAAGGTTCAATAGCCCAACTAAAGTAAACACAGATCTCTATCATGGTAGTGAAAAGAAAAAACATCTAAACCTCTGTAACTCTCAATAAGATCTTCTGTAGACGTCTGACGGGAATAAAGTCAGTCTGGTTAGTAATGAGTAAAGCTGGTAAAGCTGTTTTAAGTGTTGTTTAATCAGATCTTGAGAGATTTAATGACTTCTTTTATTTCAGTTGATTTCATCTAAGGCTGTGGCTGAAGTCAGTTGTAGTTCTTGTGTTTCTCTCTTCTTCAGTGATTCTGCTTGTTAACAGCAGCGGTTCATCACTAATGCTCAATCATCACTTAATTAATCACATAATTATCTCATTAACCACTGATCCAGTGTTACTCTAACACTCTGTAGTGTGCACACATTATAAGTGTTCATTTAAAACTGATGAATTTGCTGTGGGTTTTAAAGGGTTAAAGATGTAAGATGCCGAAAAAAACAACATGAAATGTAATTTAACAGTAATAAACTGTAATTAATTTACGACAACACACTGTAGAAAAACAGTAACATGCTGGCAACAAGAGCTGCCAGTAGATTACCGTTAATTCAAGGAAAAAACAGCAATATACTCTAAAACATGTCAGATTTACCAAACAAAACAAGTTAATTTCACTGAAATATTAGTGAATGTTCATAGAAAAAAAAGTTATGCAAAGTCATAAACTGATAAGGAGAACAAATATTAATCTGAACTGTATTAATGTGTTTTTGCACAAGAGAGATCTGTTAGTTTAATGTAGTTTTGTGGGTCACCATTGTGCTGGAGAGTAGAGCCTGTGCTTCAGTCAATGATGGGCCACAAACACTGATGTTTTGCTGCTTTATTTGAAGGCAGTAGCCGTGGAGTTGCTGATTCAGTGACCATCTCTTTGTTAAGCATTTTAGTACATAATTGTGTACTGTAGCTAGTTAATGATGTTGTACAAAGATTTGAGTAAAAGTAATGTTTTGGTTGCTTTATTATTATGCTTTAAGTGTTTGCGTTTTTATGTTAAGAAGTATTTTTTCTTAGTGGATTCAAATGAAATAAGTTCACTGTACTAACACCATATAAACGCTAGTTTTTTTGTTTACCTGAATGGTTTGAAGCAATCGGTTTCCAAAATGAAATGAGTTACCACATTGTATAATCACGGTAACATACTGTAAAAATGAAGAGCTGTAAATTAACAGTACAATGCTGGCAACCACAGCTGCCAGTAGATTACCGTTATTTTACAGCGCAATTTTTTACAGTGTAGATGTGCTCTGTTTGACAGAAACCTGGCTAAAACCTGATGATTACATTATTTTAAACGAGTCTACCCCCAAGATTACTGTTATAAACATGAGCCACTTCCAAAAGGCAAAGGGGGAGGTGTTGCTACAATTTCTAACACTAATTTCAGTATTCAGCCAGGCTTCAAGTATAACTCGTTTGAAGTAATGGTGCTTCATTTAATATTATCCAGAGAAACAAGTGTTAATGATAAATCCCCTGTGATGTTTGTACTGGCTACTGTATACAGGCCACCAGGGCACCATACAGACTTTATTAAAGAATTTGCTGATTTGATGTCCGAGTTAGTGCTGGCTGCAGACAAAGTTTTAGTGGCTACTGTATACAGGCTACCAGGGCACCATACAGACTTTATTAAAGAATGTGCTGATTTTATATCCGAGTTGGTGCTGGCTGCAGATAAAGTTTTAATTGTTGGTGATTTTAATATCCATGTTGATAATGAAAAAGATGCATTGTGATCAGCATTTATAGACATTCTGAACTCTATTGGGGTTAGAGAACACGTGTCAGGACCTACTCATTGTCGAAATCATACTCTAAATTTAATACTGTCACATGGAATTGATGTTGATGGTATTGAAATTATGCAGCCAAGCGATGATATCTCAGATCATTGTCTATTCATGTGCAAGCTCCATATAAATAAAACTGTAAATTCTACTCCTTGTTACAAATATGGTAGAACCTTCACTTCTACCACAAAAGACTGCTTTGTAAGTAATCTTCCTGATTTATCCCAATTCCTTAGCACATCCAAAACCTCAGAACAACTTGATGATGTAACAGAAACTATGGACTCTCTCTTTTCTAGCATTTTAAATACAGTTGCTCCTTTACGCTTAAGGAAGATTAAGGAAAACAGTCTGACACTGTGGTATAATGAGCACACTCGCACCCTAAAGAGAGCAGCCCGGAAAATGGAGCGCAGCTGGAGGAAAACAAAACTAGAGGTATTTCGTAGTGCATGGCGGGAAAGTACCCTATCCAACAGAAAAGTATTAAAAACTGCTAGATCTGATTACTTGTCGTCTCTTTTAGAAGAAAACAAACATAACCCCAGGTATTTATTCAATACAGTGGCTAAATTAACGAAAAATAAAGCATCAACAGGTGTTGACATTTCCCAACAGCACAGCAGTAATGACTGTATGAACTACTTTACTTCCAAGATCGATACTATTAGAGATAAAATTGTAACCATGCAGCCGTCAGCTACAGTATCGCATCAGATAGTATGCTATACATCCCCTAAGGAACAATCCCACTCATTTTCTACTATAGGAGATGAAGAGTTGTATACATTTGTTAAATCATCTAAACCAATGACATGTATGTTAGATTCTGTTCCATCTAAGCTCTTAAAAGAGGTGCTTCCAGAAGTAATAGATCCTCTTCTGACTATTATTAATTTGTCATTGTCATTAGGATATGTCCCCAAAACCTTCAAACTGGCTGTTATTAAGCCTCTCATCAAAAAACCACAACTTGACCCCAAAGAACTAGTAAATTACAGACCGATCTCGAATCTCCCTTTTCTGTCCAA
>NW_015549698.1:2923-3229 GCF_001515605.1 Sinocyclocheilus anshuiensis | reverse complement strand
GTATATGACCCCAAAACCTTCAAACTGGCTGTTATTAAGCCTCTCATCAAAAAAACACAACTTGACCCCAAAGGTCTTGTTAATTACAGACCGATCTTGAATGTCTATTTTTTGTCCAAGATACTAGAAAAGGTAGTATTCTCACAATTATATTCCTTCTTAGAGAAAAATGGTATCTGTGAGGATTTCCAGTCAGGATTTAGACCGTGTCATAGTACTGAGACTGCTCTCATTAGAGTTACAAATGACCTGCTCTTATCATCTGATCGTGGTTGTATCTCTCTATTAGTGCTATTGGATCTTAGT
>NW_015549698.1:0-2758 GCF_001515605.1 Sinocyclocheilus anshuiensis | reverse complement strand
GCTCAGTACTAGGGCCGTTACTTTTCACGCTTTACATGTTACCCTTGAGAGATATCTTCAGGAAACACGGTGTTAGCTTTCACTGTTATGCTGATGATACTCAGCTCTATATTTCTTCGCAGGCCGGCGAAACATACCAATTTGAAAAACTAGCGGAATGCATAGTCGATATAAAAAACTGGATGAGTAATTTCTTACTGCTAAATTCTAAAAAAAACAGAGGTGGTGATTATCGGACCTAAAACCTCTGCATGTAATAACCTAGAACACTGCGTAAGTCTCAATGGCTGCTCTGTCAATTCTTTGTCATCAATTAGGAACCTGCTATTTGATAGCAATCTTTCCTTTGAAAGACACATTTCTAGCATTTGTAAAACTGCATTTTTCCATCTAAAAAATATATCCAAATTACGACCTATGCTCTCAATGTCAAATGCAGAAACGTTAATTCATGCTCGTCATCAGTTAGGAACCTAGGTGTGCTATTTGATAGCAACCTTTCCTTTGAAAGTCATGTTTCTAGCATTTGTAAAACCACATCTTTCATCTTAAAAATATATCTAAATTACAACCTATGCTCTCAATGTCAAATGCAGAAGCATCAATTCATTCGTTCATGACCTCAAAGTTAGATAATTGTAATGCTTTTATTGGGTGGTTGCTCTGCGCACTTGATAAACAAACTCCAGCTGGTCCAAAATGCAACAGCTAGAGTTCTTACTAGAATCAGGAAGTATGACCATATTAGCCTGGTTCTGTCAATGCTGCACTGGCTCCCTATTAAACATCGTATAGATTTTTAAATCTTACTTATTACTTAATAAGCCCTGAATGGTTTAGCACCTCAGTATTTGAATGAGCTCTTAACAGCTCCATATAATAAAGCACTGTAACGACTAGATACCTTGGCAGCAATACATAATCGTGAATAACCTTTAAAAATTTTGCATTATTATGATTTTTTCCTTTTTGTAATGCAGATCACTTCTGCAGATCAGGCTATCACTTCTAGTTGGACATGTGTGGACTCAAATGCCATAGCATGTAGCATGATCAATCATAAAATCAGTACTAACAGTTCGCAATTAAATCCGTATCCTACCTTTTCCTGTAACCCGAGAAAATCAATCCTTGGTGATGAACATCATCGAAGATGTTTAATCCACAAGCATTCTGAGCATTCCTTCTTGCTGGTGTTCACATCAATCCACAAGCCGTTCTTTTAGGTTAGTCTATTTTCATTCAAGTCGATATAAAATCAGTTATGTATAGCATTCTTTTACGTTACTGAGCATAGCAAATAAATTGGTTGCAAAACGGTATCCACTCACATGCTTAAATTTTAGTCTGCTTTTTACGGTCAAAAAAAAAAAATGTATAGAGTAACATTTCTATATGCAATAGCTTATATGAGATAGCCCATGATCACTAGATTTTATACAGGTGTTACTGTAACGATTTTGTAAATGGTGATCAGCAACCAAAATATTGATAATGTGGAAGTTACTGTAACCTGGCTTACACATAACACACTGACACATTTCTAATATTCAAATCCGTTGAAGGATTTTTAGGATGCATTAATTATGACAACCGGAACCGGGAACACTTCCCATAACACCCAATGTACTTTCTACATCGTTATAAGAATGGCATCTACGCTAATATTAGTCTGTTTCTTTCTTATTCTGAGGTCACCATAGCCACCAGATCCAGTCTGTATCCAGATCAGATGGTCACTGCAGGCACCCGGTTCCAGTACGTATCCAGCCCAGATGGTGGATCAGCACCTAGATAGTACCTCTACAGCCCTGAATGTCAGCCGAGATCAGGACGACAAGCCCCAGAGACAGATCCCCAGTGAAGACCTTCTCTCCTAGATGGCAACCGGGGACAAGACCACAGGAACCACTTGAGTCCTCTGCACAATGTGACTTTGCTGCAGCCTGGAATTGAACTGCTGGTTTCATCCTGGATTGAGCCTAGTTTCTCCCAAGGTTTTTTCTCCATTCTGCCACCGATGGAGTTTTGGTTCCTTGCCACTGTCGCCTTTGGATTGCTTAGTTGGGGACACTTGATTGATTGCACAGACACTATTGGAAGAGAGCTGAACTGGATGATGACATCACTGAATCATCAGTGAACTGACTTTAACTGAAAAATGACTCTGTTATTGTCTTACAGTATTGCATCATTGACAAACTATTTTCCTGTTTGACGCTGTAAAGCACAATCTGTATTGTTAAAAGCGCTATATAAATAAAGGTGACTTGACTTGACTTGACGACTTGAAGGTAATGGTGTGTTACATCTGTGTACCGATTTTCATACATGTACGTAAAACATAGCTTTTGGCGCACTCCGATGAAATTACAGGTGGCGCTATTGAGCCGTTTTGCCACAGCCACTTCTCAAACCAACATCAGATGTAAATATTCGCCAGTTCTGACACGTGTGCAAAGTTTCATGAGTTTTGGAGCATGTTTAGTCCCTCAAAAATGCGATTTACTTTGGAGGAGAAGAAGAAGAAGAAGAGCCAGTGCACTCACCACACACCAGCTACAGGTGGAGAGGAGAGAAAGTTATAGAGCCAATCAAGTGGATGAGGATTATTAGGAGGCCATGATTGACAAAAACCAAGGGGGCAATTTGGCCAGGACACCGGGGTTACACCCCTACTCTTTACGAGAAGTGCCACGGGATTTGGACCTATGATGTGGAATACCAACCTGCCTATATCGCCCCCTGGGTGATCCTT
>NW_015549697.1:81206-82384 GCF_001515605.1 Sinocyclocheilus anshuiensis | reverse complement strand
TATATGTATATGTATATGTATATATAGATAGATAGCTAAAAAAAAAAAGCACTGGACAGCTGAATTAAACCATTTTAAATATGTCTACTTTTGTCAAATAGAAAATATATTTAGGCTTATCTATTCACTTTTCTTTTTAATAAATACATTGATAATTGATTCTTTCATTTTATTTTGAGGTGGAACTCATATGAAGATTAACCTATAAATCTGAATCTGAATCATAAAGACAGCCTCACCTGCAGAAGAGAAGAGCGTTTGAATGCTTTACCACAGTCATCACACTTATAAGGTTTCTCTCCAGAATGAGACCTTAAACAACACACAAAGCAATTTTATTAAGGAACTTGTGGTAAACAGCATATAACATAACAAAAAAAAAGTCACCAAGGAATCACATCTTTATACATTATACAATACACAATATTCAAGATTTTGTGACCGTGCATGTCAACCCATATGTAGAATCAGTTGACCTCTCACCTCTGGTGGTATAGTAGGGCAGATGAGCCTTTAAAGGCCTTAGGGCAAAGGTTACAGCGATATGGCCTCTCATTGTTATGGCTTCTCTGATGATGTGCCAGTCTGGATGACCACTTAAAACTCTTGCCACAGTCCAAACACTGGAATGGATGCTCTGGGTTTTGAGCCACTGTTGCAACAGGGGGTGTTGACGATGTCACAATGTCACCTGTGAGCCCGACGGTTCCTGACTCTTTGCCCTCTTCTTCTCCCTTCTCTCCATCCTCCTCTCCATCCTCTACGGAGGGGAGGAGGGAAGGAAAGGGAGAGCGGGAGGAGGATGTCTGAGAAGGTAAGAGTTCAGTTTGGACCACCAGAGTAGCAACAGTGTTGGCCATCACAACTGGTGAGAAAAAGTTGGGCTTTGATAATTCTAATAATAAATCAGCATATTAGAATGATTTCTTAAGGATCATGTGACACTTTATACTGGAGTAATGACTGATGGAAATTCAGCTTTGCATCACAGAAATCAATTATATTTTAAAGTATATTAAAATAGAAACCATTGTTTTTTATTGTAATAACATTTTGCAAGATTACTGTTTTTTTTTCTGCATTTTTGATCAAATAAATGCAGCCTTGAAGAGCATAAGAGACTTCTTTAAAAACATTACAAGTCTTACTGATCCCAAACTTTTGAGCGGTAGTGTATA
>NW_015549697.1:80550-80960 GCF_001515605.1 Sinocyclocheilus anshuiensis | reverse complement strand
TAAGAGACTTCTTTAAAAAAACATTACAAGTCTTACTGATCCCAAACTTTTGAACGGCAGTGTATATATAGTTTTTAGGTTTTAAATTCTGTTTTCTTAGAAAGAAAGACTTGTATTTTTGCGAGACTTGTTCATTAGCCGCAGCACTTCACGTTTGATGTCTGACCCACTTAAGTGCAGTAAACGGTAAAACAGTTGTGGTACAAATTAGTGTGTTTATTAATACATTAATACATTTAAAATAATTTGAATACAAATACTAGTTTACAACATCCAGCAGCACAGTGATCTGTTTTGCACAGCTAAATAGGCTAAATGGAGATCGCCTCACACACTACATTTACATTTACATTTAGTCATTTTGCAGACGCTTTTATCCAAAGCGACTTACAATTGGGGGATACATAAAG
>NW_015549697.1:69443-79171 GCF_001515605.1 Sinocyclocheilus anshuiensis | reverse complement strand
CATTTTACAGTTTAATAAGTTACTATAGACATTGCCCTACCCCGTTCATATGGTATTCATTTTATTTGTGCAGGTCTTAAAAAAAGGTCTTAAAAATACTTAAATTTGAGCTTTAAAATCCTGCTGAAACCCTGATAGAGAAAATGAATGGGATTTTTACTTCCGTAACCTGACTGTTGCATTCTATAGAAATCAAAATTTTTGCAAGTTCACAACCAGGAATTGTTCATTCATAAACTGGAGAATTAATGATTTCTCCTGATTTCTAGTTATCTTTGGGCCATTCTAGGGATTTTCAGAGTTTCTACTGAATGAACTACTCATTCCATGAAGCAGTTTAAATAATGTAGAAAAATAGAGTTTTTTTGTATCACATATTATTTGAACTTTCAGGACACTTGCTGCTGAGCTTTATTTCCTATGTCTGTTAGCTTTTTAAAACATGTATATGTAACAAATGCCTTTTTAAAACATGTAAAGTGCAGTGCTGTTCTTTGATTAGAACTCTTACTTAAAGGTTCCATGTCCAATTTTGTGTACATGCTTAGGGTCACATGCATGGGGACAAGATGCGTGAAGCGAATTACAGAGCAGCCATGCAGATATTTCAGAGAGTGAATACTTCACTCCTGCCTCAGAATATTCTAGATCTCCATGGACTGCATGTGGATGAGGCCCTTCATCATCTTAGTCAGGTTCTCACAGACAAGAATTTAGGTAAGTGAACCACTAACATACATACTTAAAAATAACATTCTATTATATATAGCAGTTGGATTGTACAGGTTTTGGTGTGTTGGATAATTTTTTGATTTCAGAGTCTGGCATTATCTTGAATGGATGTGTGTGTGTGTGTGTGTGTGTGTGTGTGTCTTTTTTTTTGTAGAATTCAGTCAGGGTTTGTGTGAGGCTCAGCTGTCAATCATCACAGGAAGAGGCAATCGCAGCCAAGGGGGAGTGGCACGCATCAGGCCTGCTGTACTAGACTACCTAAAAAATCATCACTACAGGTATACTAACTGCATCCAGTATTTTTGAAATATAAATTTTATATACAGTGGTGGAACACTAGTATTTTCTAATTTTCTAATTTTCTAATTTTCCAGGCTAAAAAATGTTTTTAAGTCAGTTATTTCAGTTATATCTTTTGCTGTAGTGTGTCGGTAGGAAATATCAGTTTACATTTCCAACTAATGCACCTAGGGCAAAAGCTGCTTTAAACACAAAGGATGGTCACACCAAATGTTGATTTAATTTAGTTAATAGAAGTTAATTGATAAAGAAAATCTATTTATGACATTATTATTGACAGCATCCTCATTTACAGCATTTTTACACAAGTGCCTAAAACTTTTAACAGCACTGTAGCTTTGCAGGTAGGTTTCTTGAAGCATCTTGGAGATGTTGCCACAGTTCTTCTGGATTTAGTCTGTCTCAGTTTGTTCTTTTTCTTCATGTCTTCATGTCATTGCAGACAGACTGGATGATGATGATGAGATGAGATCTCTGTGTGGAGCACTGGATGTTGTCAGACTCCTTGTGCAAACAAAAATCTCTGGATTATTACAATTAATGGCAAAATGAATGTTTGGAAATGTAAACTGATATTTCCTACTGACACACTACAGCAAATATAGAAATAACTGACTTAAAACCAATTTTAGCTGGTGAAAATACTAGGGTTCATAATAATTTTGGATATTAAAAAATTTAATAATTAAGGTAAAACAATTATAAATGTATATAATATATTTAATCTGATTATTTAATCTAGCAGAATTATAGAAACATTCTAGGGACTTAATTTGTGACCTTTTTATTTATTTTGTTATCTTGCATAACCAATTGTCATTATGTGTACATTTTGTGATTTCTTTCCCATCATTTCTTTTTGTCTTTCTTGCAGTTTTGCTGAGCCTAAGACTGGACTGGTGCTGGTCACACTTCATTAAGAGCTGCTACAATGAAACATTTACTTTTAGATTTCTCTCTTTCCACTGCCTTAATCCAAAGTGTCTTCTCTGCTGACTAATAGTGCCAGTAATTATACTGTTCTTTTGTCTTTTAACTACATACACCATTTTCATGTCTTTCTGTAATTGTGCAAAAGTTTATCCAAGTCATAAAAATCAACGTAGGCTACTACATATTTACACAGTGTTTTATAATGCATTGACCTGTACATACATATTATTCTTTATTGAATGTTTATTGATGCATCCTTATCCCACTAACTCACTAACTTGGCCCTTCCAGGCCACTTTCCTGCAGAGATTTGATCCTACCCTGATAAAACTCACCTGACTGTAGCCTTCTAGTAGTCTTGAAGACAATGATTAGCTGGTTCAGGTGTTTGATTAGGGTTGGAGCTAAACTCTAAAGGAAAGTGGCCTGGAAGGGCCAAGTTTGCCCACCCCTGCACTACCTGATCCCACTTCCTAATCGTAATCACTACAATTTTACGTAATTAGGTTTTTTTGTTTTTTGGCCTTTTGTAACCTTATATTTATATATATAATGGTCACACATTTTTCATAACCAGACCATATAGGAGAAAAAGTGGGTTGTTATTCAGGTACTTGTTTGATATTTAATTGTATTTTTATTGTACATGATTTTGTTTTGTAGTAACATTGTTTTGATCCATACTTTTGGTTTATAAGTGTTACGTCAGTTTTACAAGACCTAGGATGTTGTGTATGGAAATGGGAATGGGGATGTCGTAGGATGGCTTATTCTCTTCAGTGTTGGAATATATCGAAATACGTTAATAGAGTTTCTGGAAATATAAATGCTGATCCTCAATCAGCTTTGCATTTTAGTTTGTTTGTGAGCAGCTCCTAGATCAGAATTGAACATTTTATGTTGCTATGCTGTGCTAGTATTTGATTTTTAGCTCAGCTTTGGTTTTTATATTTCCAGTTGAAAATGTTGATACCACACATATTTTATAGACATCTTAATGCTGCTATGCAAATCACAATTCTTGTGTAAGAATTTGTTCTGAAAAAATATTTTTGTGAAATTGTATATTTTGAACCTCAAAAGATTTTATATGTAAACTTTTGTTTTATTTTTGTTAGAAATTATGGTTGGAAAAATCTGAACAGAAGAATAAAGTCTTAACATGTACAAGCTTTGATTCTTTTGGTGAAATGAAAATGTTATGCAATTAGCACAGCTCTGGGGGTTAGCGTCGCATGTGCTTGGAGCACAAAATCACAGCTGAACATTTTCTGCATCCTCATGTCTCTTTCTCTATATTTCCCCTTTAATCAGTAGAAACCGTTGGTGGAGGAAAATATAACTCAGCATGTTGAACGCTCAGTAGCTGACGTTTGTTTCAAGTAAAGGTCAGATTCCTCCGTGATGAAAGTGGCAGCTGTTGAAGTGAGTGCAGTGCACTTCCTCTCCATCAGAGGGCGACACTGTTGACTCACCAACTTACTTCTTGCCATCTGAAATTGAATATAAGGCTTTATTTACACAAACAACTTGTTTGCTGTATTGATTATAAATGTTCAATGCCCTTCAAAATTGTCATTGGAAATTTGAATAGTTTGAATTGCTCCCTTTTGTTTGTTTACCAGTGGTAAACACAAATGTGAAGTCCAAGAAAAAACTATCATGCTTGAATTACATGCCCTTTTATAACCTAAACAAGTGCTCTGATATTGTGGTAATTATTCTTTTTCACGTAAACGTCATGTTTTGTTTGAGATCTGAGAGACTCTCGGGCTTTTTAAATACAATACTGTCTGGCAGTCCTCTCTAAAATGTGTCTACTTGGTGATAAAATAATTTCAACTGGAAATAAGTATTAATTTCAAAACATATTTACATATACATAAACATATTTACTATACAGACAGCACATAGTCTCAGGGACCCCAAAACAAAGAACAAACAGTAAATCTCATCAGGACATGAGAGTTGATGTAGGGCTTGATCTTGTTATTGTTTGTATCTTTGTTTCTTTGCTGCATTACCTGCATTAGTTTCACGTATGAGTTCTTGACTGCAGAAGAAGCAAGACTCAATACCGTAGATGTGCTGAGAACGTCACAGCGGAAGCTTAGAAGAGATTTGATGTACGATTTTACAGAGAAAAGAGCCCAGCCTCGCATTTCACTTCCCTCTACTAGAGGATGCAACATATGCTCTGTCTGTGAAGGCATATATTTTCTCTCTGTGTTTAAGAGTATTTGAATTTCCTGAGTTTAACTGTTTAACTTCTGAGAAATATGCAGCTTTCGACTGAGTTCTGATCTTTTCTTAATGCTTAATTAAATTACACGAAATAACATGCTAAATTGAGTTGAAGAGTTCAAAGAGGTGAGTTGCTTTCTTTGTAATACATTTATTAACTATATTACGCTTCAGTTTAAAACTGTGAATCTGTTTTATAAATGTATAAATGTATTTTCTATCTATAAACTTATTTCATCTGCATAAATTGATCAACAATCCAAACCTGGTATTTGCAGTGTTCATTATTTGTAAGGTTCTTAACCGGTTTAAATTTAAATGAATTATTTTTAAATGTTGATTGAAATTGATATTTTTTAAATATACATTTTTTTTGTGTCTTTAAAAAATGAAAATCATAACGTTCTTGTTCCCTGGTTTAATATAACGTGGTTACCAAGGGCTTCATTAAATACATTGAAAAATAAATTATTTTTTGATGAACAAAAATCAAAATAAGAAAGTATTTTATTCTATATTTGTATTATACCTTACAATGCTTGTGCTCCATCACCGAACCTCTAAATTTAGATTATTTTTCCAATGCTCAGTATTTCTTTCAAGAAGCACACAAGACTTTAAGAATCCTGATGTGTTTCAGCTGTCGATGAAGATATAATTACTGGAGTCATTTTAAAACACGGTATTTTCTATATTGGCACAGAACTGTATCTAAACCGTAGAGACTATTAAATACTTGCCAGATTATTCTTATTCTTAAGAGTAGTCTGATAATGTCAAAAAGTGTTTTCAGACAGAATACATTACAAACATTTGGCCTGTTGTGGTATTAACTGGAGCAGCTGTTTGAATCATCAGTGTACTTTCCTCTCATGACAGCCATGTAGGCCTAGGAAGTGTAAGCCATTGCCATTTCGAGAATCATCTATAAGGTTGTGTTATGTCAAAAATATCCTTACCAGCACTGGCCCATAGATTTATTAAATAAACAAACAAATATGCTGTGGAAATTGTGTTAAACAGCATTTTTTAGAACACTCATAACAAAAAATTCTTAAATTCGACTTTAGTCAATATCAATGCTGTTGTCAACGGGAAGCGTTGTCCCAGGCCTCATAATGAGAGAGGTCTACTGTGCTCTGTAATTTAGCGGGACATTGTACTACATTTCACTTCTATGAAACACGAGGAGAAAATGAAAAATTGAGTGATTGTTTATTGCATGATGTTGTAGTATTTCTTTTTTAAATGTATATTTAGCACAAAAATGAGAACGAGAAATTGACAGAATTCTCACGTCGTTTCGATCTTGTATGACTTTCTTTATTCTGTGGAACACAAAGGAATGTATTTTTAAGAACGTTGCAGTCGAAACAACATCTGACCCCATAGACTGTCACTGTATGGACCAAAAAAAAGAAAAGAATGAGACACATTTCAAAATAGTTTTTTTTGTGTTCCACATAAGAAAGAGAATCATACAGGTTTGGAATAACACAAGTCTGAGTAAATGATCATTTCTTTAAATATGAGACAAATTAGATTACATATAAATCTATTTAAAAAAAACTCATTGTGTTGGCGCCGATGGCCTCGTGGGCAGCGCACTGACTTGTAGCACTGTTGCGCTTTGGGTGTCCCGAGTTTGAGTCCTGGCTTGTGGAGCTTTCCCGATCCCCCCCACTTCCCTTCCTGTTGACCTTCTGTCCTATCTAAATAAAAGGCCTAAAATGGCAAAAATAAATCTTAAAAAAAGAAAAAACTCATTGTATGAAAACATTTCTTGGTGTTTTGTGATTGCATAATAGTAATTGTACTTTTTTATTCTTTCAACTAAGCCAGAGTCAGAGAGAGTACAACGGTCAAACGAAAGATACGGCTGGGTGACTTCTTACTTCTGGATTTCTGTCTTAAATATCTCTAATGGTACATAATGACCTCAGTTCCTAAACCTTCATTGGAATACAGAGCCGAGGAGTAAATCACCACATCACAAGACGAAGAGCGTGAAGAAGACTTCAGAATGCTGTTTAACGTGCAGGGTTTTTACTCTTATTCCTCACAGTTCTGCAAACTTGAAATTACAACGATGGCTTCATCATCTGTCGGACACCGCTGATATATTTTGTAGAAGCATTTGACTGCACTTTACAATAACTACAACACCAGAGACAGAAGGATGAATGGGTTGGCAGAGACCTCAGTGAAATGCGTACTGGTCGGGGACTGTGCAGTGGGTAAAACTGCACTTCTTGTACGATTCACTTCTGAAACTTTCCCAGACAGCTACAGACCGACTGTCTATGAGAACACTGGCGTTGATGTTTTCATGGATGGAATCCAGATCAGCTTGGGACTGTGGGATACAGCAGGACATGATACATTCCGCCAAATCCGACCCATGTCCTATCAGCAGGCCGATGTGGTTTTGCTATGTTATTCGGTGGCAAATCCAAATTCGTTAAATAATTTGCGGCATAAATGGATTGCTGAAGTGAGGGAATTTCTTCCAAGAGTACCTGTGCTGGTTGTTGCCACACAGACAGACCATCGTGAGATGGGCCCGTATCGTACTAACTGCACCACAGCCTCCGAGGGCAAACAGGTGGCACAGGAGATCCGTGCCAAGGGATACCTGGAATGCTCGGCTCTCAGCAATCGTGGTGTGCAACAGGTTTTTGAGTGTGCCGTTCGAACGGCTGTTAATCGGGAACGAAGACGGACAAGGCGGAGACTGATGGACCTTAACCCCTGTAAAATCTCCTAATTATTTTAATAGAGGGATGTTGTTTAATTCTCATCACTAAGACAAAATTGTTTCTCACACAAAACCAAGTATTTGAAGCCTCTACAAAGACTTCTTAACACTGATGTCTAAATACGGTTTACTTAAAAGACTTGTCTGATTTTGAGTCAGGTTCTGAAATCTGACCATATATTAGACACATTACAGACATTGAACAGGTATTTATTCGGTCCCACTTTATCCCCTTAGCATTCCTGGAAAATGTAACTAAGCACAAAACGTACCACGTTGGAATGCTAACAGGTTATATTAGCTGGCCTTAACTACTATGTACTTACGTTTAAATTAATCAATTGATACAATGCACTTATTGTGTACATAAATACATTGTACTTACATTTTTAAAAATGCCTGCATGTAATTACATCTGTAATTAATTTCTGTATAATTACACTGTTGACCAATCCCTTACACCTTAACCCACCCTTAAACCAACCCATACCACCAAACCTGTCACTAACCTTACCCGTATCCCACCTCAATAACAGCAAAAGTGTTTTGCAATACAACATGAACACAATAAGGACATATACTTATTTTTTTATGTAAGTACATAGTAGTTAAGACCACCTAATATAAAGTGGGATCATTTATTCATTAAACAGCTGTGTCCTTGTTAATTTTATTAATATAAAATGATCAATCACAGGATTTTACAAGTCATATCTTTTAAAAGACGTGCATCTTTTATTGCACTGCTACATGTGTTGCAAAATGTACATTTTTAGATTGCAGTTCTTCAAGTTCAGTTTTAAATTTCATTCTTGTGAACCGAAACAGACTCTTAAAATTGACTCTTAGTCTGCTGGTTCCTCTCCTACACTTGTGATCATGTAAAATAAGAATTCACATCATAATGTCACACTGAGATCACCTTCTGTAATCTTAATTTTAGATGGCGATTAAATCACTTTGGTTATGTATTTCTGATTTGCTGACAATGCTTTTGTTGTGATGTGTTGTTTATGGAGCTTAAAGCTAAAATGAGGATTTCAGTCGTGAAATTCTTATTCTTAAAACATTGGTTTCATAGTCTTTATGAAGTCACTTAAAAAGTAGTTGTTTTAATAAAAAAAGAGTTTAGCTGTTACTTTGCTAATGTGTCTGTGTGGTTTGTCATGCACAGCGAACCGTGAAAAATGTGTTTACATACGTTCTGACTAAATGAACATAAGGCAAGTGTTTATCAAAAATAAAAATGACTTTGAAAAGGGGGTTTTCAAACTTATTAATGCCAAGAATTCCTAAATATGACAATCCCCTTCCTAAAACATAAATTAAAATAATTTAGACTCATTTTTACTATATGAGAAAAAATAGAGATAAGAAATAGTGATTTAAAAATTCAATAATAAATTATTATAAATAAATTATATTATCTGGAAAATATTATTTTCCGAAATGTTTATTAATGAGTATTTATTTTTATTTTATTTTTTACAATAAACTTTGTTGCAAAGTGTTTTTTTTTTTTGTTTTTTTTACACTTAATTCCGCTGAAATTTTCTGCGGACCACATAACCCCTTCTGGAGGCCCCTTGGGGGTCCCCATATCTCATTTTGAATATGCCTTGCTAAAAACAGTTTTACTAGAGATTATTCCATATTATTCGATTTGACAAACAACAATACATTTTTGAAGATACCTTATACATAGACTTATCTTTTGAAAATCTTTTAAAACACTGGTAAATTGGACCTCCATTACAAATTAGTTATTGATATCATAAATATTAATGACAAAATATCTGCACAGAAAAATAACCAAGCTGTTTCTTACCTCATTTGATGTAATACGTTCTGTTTAAATATAAATCAGTATATGGCATGTTACAAATAAATCATGATAACATTTGTGAATGATCTCTTCTGTTGTTATGCAATAAACATCTGAATCTGAGATAGTCTTGACATATAGTCACTTTGCAAGCCACGGGTTAAGCGTTTTTTTTTTCACACCAGATATAATATGTATTATATTATACATAATGTCTTCTCTATTACGACTCTACATACGTGTACATGCAGGACATAAAGCGAGAATGTTATTTATAGCCATTCTGAAACACTCTGTATTCTGAGGTTCCAGGTTTGGTTGTCAGTTGTGAGAGTTAAGTGTGTGCTAGTGTCTGGTGAGAATGAACACAAAGAAAACAGAGACAGAGTTCACATTGTTCGAGCTGATCGCTACTTAAGCTTCAACAGCACTGTACAATACTGCACAGACCTTCATGATTATGATTATATATTTTACATCAGATATTTTCAGATTTGCAGTGTATCACAGCAGACACTTTGCTTGTCCAGCAAACTGATAGAGCCTTGTTTGGGAACAATATAAAACAGGTCATGTGAATAAGGATTGACGCATAGAAGAGATTATAGGAAAATGCACAGAATACATTTATTTATACTATTCCCATGTAGTCTCTGACATTTTGAGACTATATTACTAGACAGCAGAATGTTTTATAAAACTGTCATCAAATTAACACAGGCAAAATGTAAAAACAAAGGAGATGCGTGCTACTACTCGCACTACATAAAAGGAAGAGTCGGCAGAGGAGAAGAAGAAGACAGAGCAACAGAAAGAAGGAGTATATGTTATGTGGTTTATGGAGACGAGGTGGTGTAGGCCAGTGCTTTTGGAGAACTAAAGAGTTCAGACCCTGAAACCACATCCCAGCAGGAGAACGTCTCTCTCTGAACTCAT
>NW_015549697.1:56363-67774 GCF_001515605.1 Sinocyclocheilus anshuiensis | reverse complement strand
TCTAACTCAAGCATTTTCGGTCCCACTTTATATTAGGTGGCCTTAACTACTATGTACTTGCATTTAAATTAATCATTTTGTACAATGCACTTATTGTGTACATATAGGTATTTTAAAAAATATAAGTACAATGTAAAAACATGTATGTAATTAATTTCTGTAATTACATTTATAATTACACTGTTGACCCATCCCTTACACCTTAACCCAACCTTAAACCAACCCATACCACCAAACCTGTCACTAACCTTACCCGTATCCCACCTCAATAACAGCAAAAGTGTTTTGCAATACAACATGAACACAATAAGGACATATACTTATTTTTTTATGTAAGTACATAGTAGTTAAGACCACCTAATATAAAGTGGGATCATTTATTCATTAAACAGCTGTGTCCTTGTTAATTTTATTAATATAAAATGATCAATCACAGGATTTTACAAGTCATATCTTTTAAAAGACGTGCATCTTTTATTGCACTGCTACATGTGTTGCAAAATGTACATTTTTAGATTGCAGTTCTTCAAGTTCAGTTTTAAATTTCATTCTTGTGAACCGAAACAGACTCTTAAAATTGACTCTTAGTCTGCTGGTTCCTCTCCTACACTTGTGATCATGTAAAATAAGAATTCACATCATAATGTCACACTGAGATCACCTTCTGTAATCTTAATTTTAGATGGCGATTAAATCACTTTGGTTATGTATTTCTGATTTGCTGACAATGCTTTTGTTGTGATGTGTTGTTTATGGAGCTTAAAGCTAAAATGAGGATTTCAGTCGTGAAATTCTTATTCTTAAAACATTGGTTTCATAGTCTTTATGAAGTCACTTAAAAAGTAGTTGTTTTAATAAAAAAAGAGTTTAGCTGTTACTTTGCTAATGTGTCTGTGTGGTTTGTCATGCACAGCGAACCGTGAAAAATGTGTTTACATGCGTTCTGACTAAATGAACATAAGGCAAGTGTTTATCAAAAATAAAAATGACTTTGAAAAGGGGGTTTTCAAACTTATTAATGCCAAGAATTCCTAAATATGACAATCCCCTTCCTAAAACATAAATTAAAATAATTTAGACTCATTTTTACTATATGAGAAAAAATAGAGATAAGAAATAGTGATTTAAAAATTCAATAATAAATTATTATAAATAAATTATATTATCTGGAAAATATTATTTTCCGAAATGTTTATTAATGAGTATTTATTTTTATTTTATTTTTTACAATAAACTTTGTTGCAAAGTGTTTTTTTTTTTTTTTTTTTTTACACTTAATTCCGCTGAAATTTTCTGCGGACCACATAGCCCCTTCTGGAGGCCCCTTGGGGGTCCCCATATCTCATTTTGAATATGCCTTGCTAAAAACAGTTTTACTAGAGATTATTCCATATTATTCGATTTGACAAACAACAATACATTTTTGAAGATACCTTATACATAGACTTATCTTTTGAAAATCTTTTAAAACACTGGTAAATTGGACCTCCATTACAAATTAGTTATTGATATCATAAATATTAATGACAAAATATCTGCACAGAAAAATAACCAAGCTGTTTCTTACCTCATTTGATGTAATACGTTCTGTTTAAATATAAATCAGTATATGGCATGTTACAAATAAATCATGATAACATTTGTGAATGATCTCTTCTGTTGTTATGCAATAAACATCTGAATCTGAGATAGTCTTGACATATAGTCACTTTGCAAGCCACGGGTTAAGCGTTTTTTTTTTCACACCAGATATAATATGTATTATATTATACATAATGTCTTCTCTATTACGACTCTACATACGTGTACATGCAGGACATAAAGCGAGAATGTTATTTATAGCCATTCTGAAACACTCTGTATTCTGAGGTTCCAGGTTTGGTTGTCAGTTGTGAGAGTTAAGTGTGTGCTAGTGTCTGGTGAGAATGAACACAAAGAAAACAGAGACAGAGTTCACATTGTTCGAGCTGATCGCTACTTAAGCTTCAACAGCACTGTACAATACTGCACAGACCTTCATGATTATGATTATATATTTTACATCAGATATTTTCAGATTTGCAGTGTATCACAGCAGACACTTTGCTTGTCCAGCAAACTGATAGAGCCTTGTTTGGGAACAATATAAAACAGGTCATGTGAATAAGGATTGACGCATAGAAGAGATTATAGGAAAATGCACAGAATACATTTATTTATACTATTCCCATGTAGTCTCTGACATTTTGAGACTATATTACTAGACAGCAGAATGTTTTATAAAACTGTCATCAAATTAACACAGGCAAAATGTAAAAACAAAGGAGATGCGTGCTACTACTCGCACTACATAAAAGGAAGAGTCGGCAGAGGAGAAGAAGAAGACAGAGCAACAGAAAGAAGGAGTATATGTTATGTGGTTTATGGAGACGAGGTGGTGTAGGCCAGTGCTTTTGGAGAACTAAAGAGTTCAGACCCTGAAACCACATCCCAGCAGGAGAACGTCTCTCTCTGAACTCATTGAAACCATGTTGTGCTTTGTAGCTCCCTAGAAAAACGTTATAACTGCAGAGTGAAATGTAAATACGATGTAAATCTCTTTTCGAAATGTTTTGTAAGTCAAGGTATTCCTGTGCTATCAGAAATATTTTGTATCTCTAAAAATCAACTTAAAATGAGTGTGTAGTTTAATGAACCTTTGCTCTTGCGATGAATGAACAAATGAATGGTGGCATTAGGTAATATAGTCAAAAGGATTGTACTCAAACTGCAATATGTGTGTGTGTATATATATATATATATATATATATATATATGTGTGTGTGTGTGTGTGTGTGTTTTGTGCATAAAAAAAGAAAGAAAGACATTGGGGTCCAGTGTTATTTTGAACTTCAATAACTTTAACTGTACAGACAAAGACAGTTGAGACATCTTACAAAGTATCTTTTTTTTATATTCCTGTTGTATATATATATATATATATATATGCTTTAGTCCATATTTGGCCAATTTACAGTGGTCTGCACAACACACTAAATCAATACACGCACACATATACACATTCGTTCTACGCGACCCACCACACATTCTGTTCTCTTTTTTACAACAGGAAACACCTGCACTGTTCTCATACCACATGAGCGCTCTGATACACATACACATACAATCCACCCATAAAGCATCAAAGCCTTGCACAATCACCTATTTATGACAGTTAAGCCAAAATTTAAGAGATTGTGCATCACCAGATAAGTTACATATGCATTTAAGCTCCAGCTGCTAAAAAACAAACAAAAAAAACATTGGTAATAGGCAGAGATATTAAAAATCATCACTTAAACCTTTAGGATTTTCCACACTTTGCGTTGTCTGGCCAGTAGTGAGTCAGAGAGGAAGGAGTGTGTAGGACAGGGAAGATACCCCTGAAAATGATACTGACAATCACCCTAATTTCAGAAAACACAAAGAGAATACACATTCTGAGTCATTTTGAGTCATTATGTCATTTTATTGTGTCATTTTTTTTTCTACACTTACATGATCTGCTGCAGTGTAACATGAACAGGTAAGAGAGAACAATGGAAGAAAAAAAGATAATTACTTCATACTGTTTCTTTAGTGAAATCTAGGCAATTTAATCATCCCTGAGAATGATTGTCTGTACTGGAGCATTATGGGAAATGTAGTTCTGCAGCATAATATGTCGAAGTGCACTACAGGATATGAAACTCTCCTACGCCTGAGAAAGAAAGAGAAAGATAGAAAGACGCCTCGAGAAAAACCACTTCCTGTCTTGTTCCTGTCATCATTTCAGACCCTACAGTCATTGTGTGTGTATGTGCTTGTATTCCTGTGTAGGCGCTGGGAAATATGAGGGGGCTGTCTGACAATCTAAAGAGATTCAGTTACAAACAGCTCCCCAAAGGTGCTTAGAAATCTGTTACTTAAGTTACTTGTAAAATGGTACTTAAATTATAACTCACTGATATTTTACACGTGACAAAACATATCCCAAGTTTTTCAAATGGAATTTTCAAATATACAGTGATAGAGAGAGAGAGAGAGAGAGAGAGAGTAGTTAATTTAGAAAATGTTCTGACTACACAGTCACAATATGTTGATGCAATCTGTCAAATTAATTGCAAAGAATGTATCTGTGATTTTTACAATTTAAAGCTTTTATATTAATATTTGTATTATTATCTATGACCTTGAAGATCAGATTTGAATGCTAGTTGTGTCATTATTTAACATTTTGACATGCATATATAAGACACTTTATTTTTTGTTTTGTAATGGTTTTGACCCATATTTAGTAACAAGCATGGAATTTTTTTTGTTGGGAAAATACAAATGGATTTGTTTACCTGATTTAACTCAAATAATTATTTGATACATACATTTTCATTGTTTTATAGCCTGTTCTATCTCATGTAAAATATAAAAAATTAGTGCACTATTAACAATGTTAGTCTGAACAAATGTGGCACTGTAGTATTAGTTTTGCATGTACTTTTCATTTCTGCGCTTCAGCCATTGAAAAAAGAATATACCCCACCAGTAAACTAATACAGGGAACAATATTGTTCTCACTCTTTAATGAGATAGAAAGTTGATATGTGACACAGATGCAAAGAAAAGGTGGTTAAAAATGATATTTTTAATTTCCATGTCTGCAAAAGAAATGTCTAGAATTTATACCATGTAACACGCTACCTGTTCATCTCTGCTGTCTTGAAATTCAGTGTGTGCATGTGTCAGAGACAGACCTCTCTTCCTTTAAAATTCATTGTGTGTAACACCCAAACCACATGACCTGTCTGCACTACACTCTTGTCAGATCAACTCTCACTGTGACGGACAGAACAAACACATTCAATCACACACAGTCGCAATGGACTGAAATGAAATCCTTCACAAGGCTGCAAAAGAACACATAAGATGTTTTTGGAAAGAACAGAAGATCTCCAATAATATAATCACACATTCTTCTTGCATAAGTATCTCCACAGTGAAAAGAAGTGTGTGTACGTGTGTTAGTGTGCATGCTATGTGATACCTCGGCTCTTGTTCCAGAGAAACAGTAAGAATGACATTCAGGCCTTCAGTGTTGTACCTGGCACACCACCACTCTCAACGTTCAGACCGCTATGGGACTTTTTGCAATCGCTCTGTCCTCCTCTGCAGGAAATAACATATGACCATGGATGGTAAATGAGAAGCAACAGCAAATAATAACGGGCAGATTTTATTTTATTTTTTGCCATTCTTCTGAAAAATGAAGATCATATTTCTTGTGGTTCACATTAGCATGTTGCTACATGGTAAGTCCATGCTCTTTTTAATGCTGATACTGACAAAAGATAAATCATTTTTCTAATCAGTATTTTGTCTCGTTTTTCAGTAGAAGATAACTGAACATTCTTAAAACAAGATTAATTTCTCTGATAAGCAATATTGTTTCAGATAACAATAGATTTTCAGAGTAAATATTTTGAACTAATTTTCATACCTCATTAACAAATAGTATTTCTTGTTTTAAATATGTGTATGTATGTACTATTATATATTTGCTATTTATCTATACACTATATATATATATATATATATATACAGGGACGTGCACAGACATTTTGAGGGGCATGGGCTCAAGTTGAAAAAAGGGCACTTCTCATATTTATTTAATTTTTTTTCTAAATAAAACATTAAATATATTAGGGGTGTGCGATATTGACAAAAAATATATATCTCAATATTTTCTGTGATCTTATCGATAACGATAATTAGACGATATTTTGCTGAGTGTGTTATTGTGCTGATATCATAAGGACTACTGTGGACAGCTGACTCTTAAAGTTTTTGATATTCTGCATATTCTGTGGTGATCAGTTCACAGCAGTGATGGATATATATATATATATATATATATATATATATATATATATACAGGGACGTGCACAGACATTTTGAGGGGCATGGGCTCAAGTTGAAAAAAGGGCACTTCTCATATTTATTTAATTTTTTTTCTAAACAAAACGTTAAATATATTAGGGGTGTGTGATATTGACAAAAAATGTATCAATATTTTCTGGGATTTTATCGATAATGATACTTAGACGTTATTTTGCTGAGTGTGTTATTGTGTTGATATCTTAAGGGCTACCATGGACAGCTGACTCCTAAAATATTTGATATTCTGCATATTCTGTGTGGTGATCAGTTCACATCAGTGATAGAAATTAATCTTTTCCAGTAAGTTTAAATTGATGTTTTACCTTTTATGGGCAGTTTTACCTTTATAAAGCCCTTTTTTTTCTAAAAGTGTGCATCATCTTTTCAGTCAAATTCTTAAACTGAATCAGTCAATTAGAATAATAAGTCATTTGGGCTGTTACCAAGCAAATTAAATCAGTATTGACAAAATTAATCTTTGCAATGCAGAGAAAACACAGAAGCAGCATTTGAAGGGGAATTTAGATGCATTTACACTCTGTTCACTCTGCAATTACAAATGCATTAATACTGTTTTGATATTTTAAACGTAAAACGTTGAATACTGATATCTGAAATTATATAAAAAAAATTAAAAGATACTTTAAATGTGAAATTAAAACCGCCAGTAGGTGGCAGCAAGTCACTGTTAATAAGTCAGTCATTGCGACTGAACCGAATCATTTAAACGGCTGATTCATTCAGGAACAAAACAGTGTCATGTTGCTCAGAGACGCAAATTGGAATTATATTTGTTGGCGAAATAGAGCAAAAACAGTCAATATTGTGTCTAAAATGTAAATGTCTTAATATAAAATTCTTGTTTATTGAACTACTGTATAAAATCCATGTCACATTTGTAATCATGCTGCTTTTTGGTGGAAAAAAAATGTCAGTCTTCGCGTGATACTGATTAACTATATGAAATGATATAAATATATACATTTCTGCCCCCATCTTGAATTTTGTGATCATTCTAAATGCATTTTAATAAACTGAATCATGCAGTGAAAGAATGTGCACTGGTCTAACCTAGACTTCTTATTGCCCTAGCTAAACTTTAGCTAACTTAAATGGTAGCTAGGTAGCAAGACATATTAACTATATTTGCCTTTTGCATAATTAGCTGTAAATTTGGGGCACAGGTAGCTTAGTCTTTGTTCATCACCATTCACCTCCACAGCAAGACAAACACAGCTGGAAAGGGAGGGAGGGCTTCACTTCTGTGGCTCTCTGCCTATCTGTGATGCGCGTGTGCCGATCAATGTGCGCTACACTGCTGTGCTGCGCGCGCGGAGGGGAGAAAGGCATCAGAACTCGAGTCTCTCAACATTTCCCGACCCGACCTGATATTTTGATTTTTTATTTGTTTGACAGGGAAAGCTGTGCGCAAACAGAAACATACACATATATTCATTTATATATATATATATAAAAAAAACTTTCTCTCCAGGAAGAAAAAGGGCAGGTGCTCAAGCCCTCTTTGATGTCTATGTGTGCACGTGCCTATATATATATATATATATATATATATATATACTGTGGTGATGATTACCATTTGTATTCATGGCATTTATGTCAGTATACTAAAGAATTGTGGTGTTATCATACTACATGTCTAAAACAAAATGTGTTTTACTATTTTTGTTACTCTTTATTGGTGCCTTACAAAAATCACTATGGTAGTCATAGTTTCACAAAACTACTATACCTGAGGAAATATTGCAATGATTTGTTAAATTTCAACAAATGCATTATTTTTTATGCTATATGTCTCAACATTTTTAATGAAAACAACTAAATAATGTCCTCTCTAGTTGTTTTCTCTGCTCAGGGTCGTTTTGCTCAAAAACTGCTGAATGACCTAATGGAGAACTATTCTAATGCATTACGGCCTGTGGAGGACACAGACAAAGCCCTTAACGTCACTCTACAGATCACACTCTCACAAATCAAAGATATGGTGAGCACTAAACACACACGACTACGGAACATTGCACCTATTTTACCTCATGCTTTTACTGAATGATAGAACAGAATGAGGTTACAGCTACATGCATCAGAGCTACTGCAGAAACAGTGGGTTTGAAATCACGAGATCAAGGCATACAGTATATCTCACCAGCAAAACACCCACACGCTGTCCGACTGGCCTTGATGTGGCATGGCTGGTGAGCACTAAACACACACACACACACACACACACACACACACGTCTATGGAATATTGACATTAAATCCTGCACCTATTGTACCTCTTTACAATTTTAATTAATAATAGAACAGAATGAGTTTACAGCTACATGCATCAGACCTACTACAGAAACAGTGGGTTTGAAATCATTTCCGTTGGTTCGGAGATCAAGGCATACTGTATATCGCACCAGCAAAACACCCACACCCTGTCCAACTGGCCTTGATGTGGCATGGCGTGTGTATGTTCTGATCATACTTTGGCAACTTAATGCTGAAACCGCAAAGATTGCACAATTGCCCCAAACTTTTAACCTCTGAAAATACATGCCTAGCTCAAATTCATACTTATGCAGACTAAGTACTTAAATAACAACAGTTAACGATGTAGTGACAGAAAATTAGCTAATGGTGCCTAGCCAATTTCAAAGCATGTTTTACTCTTGAAAAGCTTTTGCTTTAGCACACAGATTTTACTTTGGACGTCAAGTGGAGAACCACCAAAGCAACTTATATGTAAACAATTAATTAATTTAATAAGATCATACAGCTACACTGGAATGGTCAACAGTGGGGAAAAATGATTTTTGTCCAAATAATTATGCAGTTACAGAATTACCAACCAGCCAAAACTGGCCCCACTGGATTAATAGATGTGGTCTTCACTATTGTTGCAATTATTATGGATAACTCTAGGTGTCAGTACTTATCAAATGTTTAATGTGTGTATCTTCTCATCAACTCTCTGTATCCTGTGACAATGTAAACGTTATATGCGTGTATGTATAGTGTGAGCTGCGTGACTAATGTATAATAGTTTCTAGCAAGTGTGCCACTGTGGATCATGTTTTATCCTCACTTCAAAGTGTTTATTTAGTGCAACAGTATGTGTGATCAAGTAAACTACAAAAGTGTTGGATAATAAGATGTGTAGTTTTTTTTTCTCCAGTAGGTTATTTATTTATTTACGTGTTATAAAAGTTTTGCCTTTTACATATATATATATATATATATGCACACACACACACACACACACACACACACACACACACACACATTATGAGTATAGCAAACTGAGTGAAACATTTAATTAACAAATTAATATAAACTTCAGAATATCTTACTATATGGCTTCAAACTGAAGTGCTGAATAAACTCTACAAGTTTCTGAAAAATTGTTATCCAGCATGATTTCAGAATGGTTTAATCTTGTACATCTTGTGCTTCAATGGAAGCAATAACACCTGTTTGCACAAAATACTGCAAATTAGTGTATATGATGACAGAAATGTCATTTTTGGGTGAACAACCTATTTAAATGCTCTAATTCAGATGTAATTGTATGGTTTTACATTCAGTGTTTGTGTCTCTGTCTGTCTGTGGATGATGGTTATATAAGACACTGGTGGTCATTGTTATGTGTGTTCCAGAAAGAGACAATGAATTTCTCATTCAAGAAGCACTGAATTTCCGCCCTGATAAAACTCAATCAAATATTAATTTACTGAACCTGAAGAGTACTTTTAACCAATGAGATGTGATATGTAGAAGGCATTAAGTGCAACCTTAGGGTTCAGACTTTCTTTCCTTCCATTCTTCATTGTTGTGAGAAAGTGTTCCATGTACAACAACAGGGTTTTATCTTGCAGTGCAAGACCCTGTGTGACTGAATACTTGGTCTTAACATACCATGTAACCCATACTGTTACCTCAAAGACAAATAGATATCTAACCTTATCACATTTGAACATGTTCACAGTAAGCACATAAGGTTTCAAGCTCCAAAAGGACATAAGGTGGTGCAAAAGAAATCCATACAACTCTAGTTATGTCTTCTGTGATCACTATGTATGATAAATAGACCAAGATTTAGGTGGTTATTCACAAATCAAATAACTGATTAATTCATATATACAGAGCCTAAATAAATAAAAAATGATGTGCAGGTTTGTAAATTAAAGTTGCTTTTGCTTTGTGCTAGGATGAAAGGAACCAGGTGTTGACCACATACCTTTGGGTGCGTCAGATCTGGCATGATGCTTATCTGCATTGGGATAAAGATGAGTATGATGGACTTGAGGTCATTCGAATACCCAGCAATCTTGTTTGGAGACCAGACATCGTTCTGTATAACAAGTAAATACATGTCACATACACACATTATCTTGCATAAAACAGGGAAACATACAAATTTGTTAATTTAAATATGACATAATATGAGAATGTAAACATTCATTCATTCTTAACTAATATAGACAACAGACTCAAATTTGATTCATGAATACATATAAGACTGAATTATTGACGTCCATATTTGTTTTTCACTCAGTGCGGACGAGGAGGACTCTTCAGGACCCCCAGACACGAATGTGGTGTTGAGGTATAATGGTGAGATCACTTGGGACTCCCCTGCCATCACTAAGAGTTCCTGTAAGGTGGACGTCTCTTATTTCCCCTTTGATAGTCAGGAATGCAACCTTACCTTTGGCTCCTGGACCTATAATGGCAACCAGGTATATGCACTTGATAGGTGTACATACTTAGCAAGTACAATAGTAAGCATGCATAATGTTGAATTATTCCAATAAGTTGCTTTGGATAACAGGTGACCTTAACTACTATGTACTTACATTTAAATTAATAATTTGATACAATGCACTTATTATGTACATTGTAGCGTCTGCGTAGCATCATGCATGATCTTTGGGGTTTTATGGCTTAAGAGACCCTTTTAGCTTTTGACATTTGCATATAAATTACAGTCCTGGTCACAGACTTTACACTTATATGGGTGCTAAATGGCCAATGGTTCCCCCCCACTATCAAGGAGATGCTAAACAGTTTCACCACTCTCGTCTGACCATTGAATTTCAAACACATTCCAAAGAGACGTAAATGACCCCCGGGGCCAGGCACCGATGGGCCTGGCTGACCAAGCAAACTAACACACACACACACAAACACACACACGTAAAGACCTTTTACTCTATTATAGTTTAGTGGTAATATTGATTCTGCTACAGTTAATTCGAAGATCTAATCTTAATATTTATTATTAATCATAACCAGTTATAATTAGTCATAAATATTTCCCTTTTGAGCTGATTTACTACAACATACATGTTTTTACATTGTACTTGTATTTTTAAAAATGCCTGCATGTAATTGCATCTGTAATTAAATTCTGTAATTACATTTATAATTACACTGTTGACCCATCCCTTACACCTTAACCCACCCTTAAACCTA
>NW_015549697.1:52573-54154 GCF_001515605.1 Sinocyclocheilus anshuiensis | reverse complement strand
TTTTCTGGCAGTTTTTATCTTCAAGTAACTTCGAGTCGCTGTGGACTTTTCCTTCTTCAGAAGAACCAGAAGTAAACTTCCAGCTCACTCCTAACGAACTCATCAAAGACCTCCGTTGTCTACCACATCAGAACTCTTGTTCAGCAATCGAAGCCAATGCAAGTAACCGTTTACAACTATTTAAATGCGTGTTTAAGTTTCAGCCCCTTTTAAGGTGATTTTTGATTCTCTGATGATTCTCATTAGGTTGTGTTTAAGATTGATGTAAAATACTGCCATTCTTTTACTCTCCTCTCTCTTTTTCCTTACTTTGTTTCATTCTGTATATATGTGTTTTGCTTAGTTAGTTATATGTTAGATATAGTTTCATTTATTAAATCCCTTATATTCACGATCGATTGCCTCTGTTTGCTGCTCACAATTCGAAGTCAATGAATGTTTTGAACCCTTGCTACATATGTTAAATTACTGATAGCACTGCATAAATAAGGAAAGTATTCTTCCTTGGCCAGGAAAATAATCTTTCTTTGAATTGATAAATGATTATTTTGTCTGCTCGGTGGACGGACAGATCAGGTAATGGTAATATTGATTCTGCTACAGTTAATTCGAAGATCTAATCTAAATATTTATTATTAATCATAACCAGTTATAATTAGTCATAAATATTTCCCTTTTGAGCTGATTTACTACAACATACATGTTTTTACATTGTACTTGTATTTTTAAAAATGCCTGCATGTAATTGCATCTGTAATTAAATTCTGTAATTACATTTATAATTACACTGTTGACCCATCCCTTACACCCTAACCCACCCTTAAACCTACCCATACCATCAAACCTGTCCCTAACCTTACCCGCATCTCACCTCAATAGCAGCAAAAGTGTTTTGCAATACAATATAAACACAATAAATACATTGTACTTATTTTTTGTTGTAAGTACATAATAGTTAATGCCAACTAATATAAAGTGGGACCGCTTTTTGTATCTGCATACATGTAAAATGTGCACACTGTTATGTTACAACAGATGTAACATGTAGTCACCTAATTCACTAATTGTAGGTATGAACAGGGGTATTTGTAACACATTTGGGTTTTGCTCATTTACTCTTATTTTAGTCTTAAGTACATGCAAGTCAACTGTTGAATTCAAAATATCCATAGGGATAATTAACTCAAAAATGAAATTCTTCTTAATTTACTCACCCTCCACTTGTTCCAAACCTTCATGAATTTCTTTGAACTATTGTACACAACAGAAGCTAATTTGAAGAATGTTGGTAACCAAACAGTTGGCGGTAGCCATTGACTTCCACAGTATGGAAAAAAAAAAAACATGGAAATCATTGGCTACCATCAGCTGTTTGGTTACCAATGTTCTTCAGATCTGTAGGTCTGATGCATGTAGCTGTAAACTCATTCTGTTCTATTATTGATTAACTCATACAGGATTGGAACTAGAGGTCTGCGCAGGACTATTTTTTTAGTCCCGCTCCTGCCCGCTCCCGCAAGGTTATATTCCACACCCCTGCTCCCGCTATATATTCACTCTTTGTTCACCCGCTGTCCGTTT
>NW_015549697.1:50996-52403 GCF_001515605.1 Sinocyclocheilus anshuiensis | reverse complement strand
GTTTCCAGAATCTCACATTTAAATTTCCACTACTGAAAGAAAGAGAGATAGGCTAACAAATAAAAGTGTAGTGTACACAAAATTGTATGTTACTTTATTCGTCTTATCAAGAGTCTTGAATTTATTGACTTTGACTTGAATTTATATGAATTATCTTAAGACACAACATTTGTTTAATATTTTATGAAACACATTACACAGCAAAATCTTTTTATTTATTTTATGTTAAATTAAGGCCATGTCCACACGTACATGGGTATTTTTATAAATTTAATTTTTCCTTCTGTTTTTAAAAAAATCTCCATCAACATGAAAATGCAAACGCATGCTATGAAGCACTGTCAAGAGCATGCCAAACCAACAGGTGGCGATATAGTCTCAACCGTAAAGCCATGTTGGCCAATCAAAAGCCTGAAAAAGTTTCCAGTAGGCGGAGATAACAGCGCAGGCTCCGACTTCACAAGCCAAAAACTCCGGTTTCGCTGTCTACCACGATAAGTTGCGGTTTTAAAAATAACCGCGTTCGTGTGGACAGGGCCTAACACTGCTGGGTGTCTACATGTGTCCACACTACAGAGTGTTAAAAATAACACTGAAGCAGTGTTAAAGATAATGAGGTAATTAAGAGATTCATTGAGTGATGATTGTCCATTAGTGAAGACACCTGAAGTTAAAGAGCAGGTCATATGGGTTTTTGAAAAATATCTCTTTTGCAGTTTATAACGTAGCTACCCTTAAATGAAAACAGTCTGCAAAGTTGTTAATCAAAAAAGTGCACGATAAATAAAGATATTGTCTCTCAAAAGAGAGAGTCGATTCTGAATCGCCTTAACGAGTCGTCATATTTTCGAATCTTTTGCGTGTTACCAGTATACGTCACTGGGTAATACATTTGCATAATCCCCGCCTGCCCGCGAAATACGAACAGAGTCTGACCTGCCCACAAACACTTCCACTAGTTAGTGTGTTTACATCATGTTGAGAAGACGCTGTGTTCAAGGATACCACAGAAATACAATTCGAACGTTTTGTTGTGTGCATGTCATTTTACCAAGGACTGCTTCTCTAATCTTGGCTTTTAACTTCGTTGGCTTTTAATCTTCTTAATTTGGACTAACAAGCTCTCCGAACCACAACCTGTAAGTACGACTGATACGTTATGTGTACATTTTCAATTGAGTGCTCAAAATCAAGTTTTTGTGCTAATATGTGATGTATACCTAGTGCAGCTTTAGGTTTCCAGGTAAAGCAGATATTAATGTCTTACTGAAGTAGTTCTGATAATTTGCTGTGAACCCACTATTTTCTAAGAATCTGTCGATTAATGTAGACTGACGTTGTTCTAATTACTTCGTTTAATAATAAAGAATGTAGTGTAGCACACAGACTTTATAATCATTGTGAAAT
>NW_015549697.1:38454-50575 GCF_001515605.1 Sinocyclocheilus anshuiensis | reverse complement strand
CAATCACAACAGGCTTGGCCAGCTGACCAATCAGAGCAGAGTAGGCTTATGGAAGGGAGGGGTTTGCTCAGAAGTTGCTTGGAACGAATCGTTTATTCGTCTAATATTAAATGTATATTCTGAGAAAATTACAATGTTTTCTGACCTTAGATGCATTTAAACCTGTTGTAGGGGACTCCAGCACAATATTAGGACACTTTAAAACACCATATGACCTGCTCTTTAACAAGCAGAATCACCAAAGAAGAAAATCACAATTTCTAGTCACCATTATTGTGATCAGTGTTTACTTTAGTTGGGCTCTTGATCCTTGACTTTTTAATATTACATTTTATTTGGATGGTTTAACTGAATTGTAACAGCCAAAGAGCAAAAGTCATCAGGTGATGCTGATTATGTTCTAACCTTCTTTAGTTCTTTCTTTGTTGATTACAACAGCCTTTTGGTTCCACAGCGAACGATTCTGTAGTTTCTATACATTTTGGAAGGGTTTCTTTTAGGCACTAAAAGGATTTTTTTTTTAGGCACACACAAGACATAAAGAATCTGCATATGAATCTCAACAATGGTGACAAACAGCATATTCAGATCTGAACTCTGAACATCACAAAACAAGCTAATTCATGATTATGAAGGTGTCATGTCAGTCTTATGCACACCCCTTCAAGTAAAGTGTAACCATAAAAAGTCACATAAAACACCAAAAATAAAAGAAAATAGTAAGAATAAGAGAAATTACAAAGACAATTCTGCTCATAATTTATTCATGCCGCAATGCATGATGGGAGTCATGGATGAGTTTTGATTGGCTACAACATGCTTTTTTGATGGTCACCATTGGTATAATTCTCACTCTGATTCCTGATGTTTGTGTGTCTAAATTAGATACAATTTTTTGATCAAAATAAGTTTTAAAAACATCTGTCTGATTATACTGAAAATGTCAGCTCGTACATTGCTCACAGTGTTGATGTAACCAACAACGAAAATCTAACTCAGTTATGCAGGTCACTGCACGATGATTATGTCAAAACATAATCATCACCATCTGATAACTTTTGTTCTTTGCAAAAGTCTTATAATTCAGTTATAGCAGACAAATAAAATGTAATATTAAAAAGTTAAGAGGGTTGATCATAGCAAAACATAATCATCACCACCTGATGACTTTTGCTTTTTGCAAAAGTCTAACTGTTACAACACAGTTACAGCAGCCAAATAAAATGCATTATTAAAAAGTCAAGGGTCAAGAGCCCAACTAAAGTAAACACTGACCACTATAATGGTGACTTTAAACTTTGTTCTTTGGTGATTCTGCTTCTTAACATCAGGTGTCTTCAATAAGGGTCAATCATCACTGTGATGTGTCACAATGAATCTCTTAATTACCTCATTAACTTTAACACAGCTTCAGTGTTACTTTTAACACTCTGTAGTGTGGACCAGGGGCGTAGCCATCATTTCAGAAGTGAGGGGGACAGAAATGTTACATATATATATATAATAAAACATCAGATCATGCACAGACTATACTGTCTCTTTGAATTTAAATCTATATTTATTCACACAGCTCTTGAAAACCTCTATGCGAACACACTTGCCCGAAAAAGTGCGGGGGACGAATTTACGTGATATTAAAAGTGGGGGGGACACGTCCCCGCGTCCCCAGCGTAATCTATGCCCCTGGTGTGGACACATATAGACACCCAGCAGTGTTAATTTAACACCGGGGATTTTGCTGTGTAGGAAAAAAGAGTCAGAGAAAATAAAATTGTTGTACAAACTGTACTTATTTTTATTCGTCTTGTCAGGATACAAAACACAATAGGAAAAAGTGTCAGAGAGAGAAAAAAAAATAAAAATGTAGGTTGTACAAAAATAGCCTATTAGCTATTTTTATTCGTTTTGTCAAAATACTAAATTCATTTGACATTTTTCTGTTAACACAGTAGGAAAAGTGTCGCAGAGAAAAATAAATAAATAGGACATCTGTCATTTAAAATTATAGGCTAAACAAAATATAAACAAACCCGAGTTGAACGTCCTTCAAGGACAGCACATCCACACTTTTGATTTTTGATTGTGTGGGTAAAAATTGGCTTGGGTGGACAAAATTTGGGCTGGTTTAGGGTCAGTTTGGAGGTTTTCAAACATATAAATTGGTTAACAAACAAGCCCAAGTGTGCATACATATACTGCATCCAATCAGTCATCACGATGTTACTAAACATGCACACGGCAAAGACGACTGGTGCTGATTTTGACGTTGTGGCCGCACTTTTAGCCAATCACTAGGGACCAGCAGACAGACGTGATGATTCATGAGTGACGGGTTTTTAATGCGATACGGATCTGATTTTGAATGTATAACTGTATAAGTGACCATATATGTCTAAATATTGCATGGTAAAGAGAGGGAGAGTGTTTTAACTCTCAAAACATGAATTAGCTACACCTGTTGAGGGAGAGATGACACGAAAGCTCTAATATCACTGCAACTCCGAAATCAGAGCACAGTTAAATTATTTAATCAAATCTATTTATATCTATATGATCCTGTCTTTTATCTTTAAACAGTCCAGATTGACAGCTGCTGGACTTGTTAGTTTTGACTGTGCAAAGTTCTGTAATGTTCTACAATAAGAACTTCCCGAAAGACTTCCTCTAGTTCTGTGTGAAATTATAGAGCGACACAAATTTTTGTCGGATTATCGTACAGTAGGCTATGCATCAATGAATGAAACGATTTTTACTGTCATGGTGTGTGCATAAACGAGTGTAAAAAACCTAATTACGTTTTTTTTCCCGATCACTTATATTTGGCACTTTTTTGCATTTAAATTCTGATTGTTGACATTGAAAATGATGCATGTGTTTTTTCGAGGGTATCGGTTAATTTCTTGATGGCCAATTTGACAGTGTCTGCTTGCATATTTTAATCATATTTGATAATTCTCTTTAATGTATTTGCCCCGATTTGATCTATGGTAAATTTATCTAACGTATTTTGTCGTCATTATTTTGTTTTAAAGAGGTCATATGATGCTGCTAAAAAGAACATTATTTTGTGTATTTGGTGTAATGAAATGTGTTTATGCGGTTTAAGGTTAAAAAAAACATTATTTTCCACATACTGTACATTATTGTTTCTCCTCTATGCGTCGATTTTTACAAAGCTCATCGGTCTGAAAAAGCGAGGTGTGCTGTGATTGGCCAGCTATCCAGTGCGTTGTGTAGGGCTGCCACTAACGACTATTTATATTTCGATTAATCAATCGACTAATTTATCGATTAATCTAAACTATTAATTTCTCACAAAAAATCAACAATTTTACTTAAGAATATTTTATTAAACCAAAAGAAATCCAAATTTCTATGAAATCCTTTTTTTAAAGCAAAAGTAAAGTGCAACATAGAGTACAAGAAGCAAGTGTCCATCTCATAGTCCAAATCACATGGCGGCGGCAACAACAATACTACAGCGAGAATAAAAGTTACGCCTTCTTTCTTTGCGTGAACATTTGGGCGGCGTTATGCAAATCTTCCCACATAGTGACGTACGTAGGTATGTGGGGGCGTGTTTGAACGAGCCGTTTTAGGTAGGCGTGGCTGACTCTTAACTTTTATAAAGAATATCTCTTTGGATTTGAGACTTTAGTCTTTGCAACTTTACAGATCTTCTTTATGCACCATGAGCTTGTAACACTCCAAAGAGAAAGGAAAAATTTAAATCGCATCATATGACACCTTTAAGGAGTTTAAAACGGCTCTTATCAACCTTGATAGACATATTCTATCACATTGTTTTGACAGTTAAAGTTTTGGGCGGTTTTTTGTTGGAGTGGGCGGGTTTTTGTGAGCTTTTGGACTGGAAATCGTCCATCCAATCTGGCAACACTGAGTGCAGGCTGTACCGGTGGTCAATAAGAATAAAGCGCAGATAAGCTGTTCTGAATGGACGTTGGGAATGGGATATTGTTAGACAGCCCGCTACCGTTCAAATTACACCAGAGTTACCGACCGCTACTGTGTTTTATTTGGGAATTTAATCCCGCGGCGCAAAAAAATCTGGTCGGGTCCCGCGGGAGAGCCGCAGGAATGCAGACCTAAGTGGAGGGTGAGTAAATGATTACAGAATTCTCATTTTTGGGTAGACTATCCCTTCAACAAAAAGATGAAATAAATGTAACAGTAAATGAAAAAGCTTGACATACACTGAATATATTGTAGGTGTATGCTGTTAGTCAGTACGTCCTCAACATCTACAGGTTATGAAGTGAAATCAGAATACTTACAAAAACACAGTAAGGAGGAACATTACCAGTTGTATATAATGTATAGTGGCTGGACCGCTGTGTCATCTTCATGCATGGGAACCTCATTTCTCCTCATAAAAAACATAACAAAAATAAATGGAACTTTTAAAGAAGAAATCATTATACATTAAAATGATATATATAAATAGATATCTATATGTAATGTAAATGAAACCCTGTTATACAGATGGTAGTTTTGGAACTGTGAATTTGTCCCCTACTAAAAATCCCATCACTGTAACCCCAGGTGGATATCAGAATGGGAATGGAGAGTGGTGACCTTTCAGACTTTGTGGAAAACGTGGAATGGGAGTGTCATGGCATGCCGGCCGTTAAGAACGTCATAATGTATGGCTGCTGCTCTGACCCGTACCCTGACATAACGTACACAGTCCTGCTCAAGCGGCGTTCTTCCTTCTACATCTTCAACCTTCTTCTGCCGTGCTTCCTCATCTCTTTCCTGGCTCCACTGGGTTTCTACCTGCCTGCTGATTCAGGGGAGAAGGTCTCACTGGGGGTGACGGTTCTGCTGGCTCTGACTGTATTTCAGCTGATGGTGGCTGAGAGTATGCCACCTTCAGAAAGTGTTCCCCTAATTGGTGAGTCTACAGTAGAGCAGAATTTTTAAATATTTGGATAGGTTTTCTCTTCCTTTCTTTTTATTTCTCTCTGGCTAGAGAATATTGTCAATTCTGTTAAAATGCTAAATGTGGTTCTGTTTATACAGTTTGGATATAAACAAAAGTGACAACCATATGCTGTAAAGTGACTCAACTTCTAGACTTCTGTCATTGTCACTATGGTTAAAGCTGCAGTCCATAACTTTTTTTTGGTTAAACATGATCCGAAATCAATATTTGAGCAAGTACATAACCAGCCAGTGTTCAAAACATAGCGGTGATAGCATAGTTGATAGCGGATTGTAATGCAGAAAGGACTATGTGTTTATGAAACACATGTGAACAGGGCTGTACGCAGGTTTTTATAAATACAGAGGTCCCAAAATCGAAATTGGTAGGGGGGTTGGGGGGCATGCTCCCCTGGGAAAATTTAGATTTTCCTGACCTACATGTGTGCATTTTAAGATGTTTTAAGTCTCATAAATTGGATAATAATATAGGTTCAAAACCAAGTCAGTGGGCAGTAGTAGCATAAATTATTTTTCAAGATAACAGATTCTTAAACATGAGAATCAGATTAAACATTGCAATGAATGATCCATGCTACAAACTGGAAATAGAGAAGATATAGTTTGTTTATGTTTAAGAATTTAATAAACTCAGTTATAATTATCCTGATAGCCTTCAGTAAAATCATGTGTCTAAAATGATTAAACATTAAGTTTTTTTCTTTTCTATTCACACTAATAGAAATTAATCTTTTCCAATAAGTTTAAATAGATTTTTACATTTTATGGGCATTTTTACCTTTATAAAGCCATTTTTTTTTCTAAAAGTGTCCATTATCTTTTGAGTCAAATTCTTATATTTAATCAGTGAATTAGAATAATAAGACATTTGGGCTTTTACCAAGCAAATGAAATCAACACAGAATCTGCATCTGAAGTGGCATTTAGATGTATTTACACACTGTTTAGTGCAAGACATGAATGCATTTAACCTGCAATTACAAATGCATAAATAAAGCTTTTATATATTAAACATGAAACGTTGAATACTGTTATTTGAAGTGATTTAAAACATGAAAAAAAAAATAGAAAAAATAGTCGAAATGTGAAATTAAAACCACCAATAGGTGGCAGCAAATCACTGTTAATAAGTGAGTCATTGCGATTGACCCGAATCATTTTAACAGTTGATTCCTTCAGGATCGAAACACCTTCATGTTGCTCAGAGACGCAAAACTGTGCTGTGGCTGTGTATGGAATTATTTTTGTTGGCGAAATAGAGCAAAAACAGGCAATATGCTGTCTAAAACGTAAGCCTCTTAATGAACTTCCTGTTTATTGAGCTGTTGTAAAAAATCTATATAACATGGTAATTTTTGGAGAAAAACTGCACTCTTCGTGTGAAATTGATTAACTATATGAAGTGGTATAAAATAAATACATTTTCTGCCCCCATGTCTTAATTTGTGATCATTCTAAATTAATTTTAATAGACTGAATCATGCAGTGAAAGAACACACTCTGATGCGCACACGCACTAGCTCAGACTTCATGTAATGTACTTGTGCACTCTCTACTGGTGTTTTGAATGGTTTTTGTGTTACGGGTCCCGGCCGCGGAACACGTAGGCAGATTAAAAGTACCTGAATTATCAGGAGAAACAAAAGCACAGCGTGCTTTCTCTGGTGGCCAGAGCTGTATTGATTCAAACTCAGTCTTAAGTGGTGATAATTGATAGATGACTGTGTGTACAATAAACTCTTCTTCACATCATAAATAAATAAATAAATATTAATAACAAAACAAACATCGCAAGTGTGAATACACAATGGTGTATCACACACTCCCGAACAAAGAAAAGATGGCTCTTGCCAACATATTATTTCATCATAACACCTCTTTTATCTTCAGTCTTCTAGTACCCGATTGTCATAGGAGGTACCCAAAATGGAAATTTGACTTGTGGTGTAAGGATAGAATAAGGTGTACTAACGTAAGGTGCAATGTGGTAAGGTGTAATGTGGTAAGATGATAACCCCCAAAATGGTGTCTGATTTATCTCATAAGTCTCTAAATTGTCGGATATGACTGAATTGTTGTCTGACCTAGTGTTTCATAAGTTAACCTAGGTGTGGGTCTTCTGTCATGTGTGAATCTTCGGACTTGACTTGTTTGGTCAATTTCATCTGAACTCAAGGTAGGTATTTTGAGAACTTATTGCTTAGGTATATCACCTTCATCTATCTGACTACATTCTCCCTCAACCTGTTCCTCATCTTCTTCAGATCATGCCCATGTCAATTGTCTTTCACAGGTAAATTCATTCTCATCAGGAAGATTACAGGTAAGTCTCTCATTTTCTGTAGGTTGTTCTCTCCAAATCTCTGTCTGTTTTCTTGGTCTTTCTCTTTCAGGTTGTTCACAGGATCGTCGTCGCAGAGTATCACAGGTAGGTTTCTTGTTCTCTCTAGGTTGTGCTCCCATGGTCTCTGTCCACTGTCTTTGTCTTTCTCTTTCAGGTTGTGTATGGTATCGTCATTGTGGAGGATCACAGGTAGGTTCCTCGGCAGGTTGGTTAATAGTAAGTCTTTGGTCATTCTCTTGGGTGTCTCGTACCCTTAGCCAATAGTAGTTCTCATCATCCTGTTCCTCATCACTATCAGAGTCACAGGGTGATCCCGTCTCGTTTTGTGGTCTTGTTTGGTTTCTCTCGGTCCTCTGTTTAGATGCTCCCTCTGGAATCTCTACTCGTAAGTCTGATGCAGCAGATTCCTGTGTAGAACTCTTGATTTTGAGCTGTCCATCACTGCGACCACTCGGTAAATTGGTCCATCATTTATCTGCTCCTTGACAATGTATACAGTTTGCTCCCAATATGATCTCAATTTTCCCGGTCCACCTCTCTCACTTAGGTTTTTCACGAGTACTCTGTCACCAGGCTGAAGAACAACTCCTCTGGACTTCCTGTCATAGTACAGTTTCCCTCGGGCACTTGAGTTCTTACTGTTCTCTGAGGCAATTCGGTAAGCTTCTGCCATTCACTCTGCCCACTGTTTGGCATATCCTCTTGGATCGTTACTTTTCTCTCCGTTGGTCACGTTGAGCAAATGATCAATGGGTAATCGTGGGTGTCATCCATAGAGAAGGTAAAATGGTGAGTATCCTGTCGCTTCATGTCGTGTGCAATTGTATGCATGCAAAATCTGTGGTAGATGTTCCTTCCATTTTTCCTTTTCCTTCTCTGCCAATGTTCTCATCATCTGGAGCAGTGTTCTGTTAAACCTCTCAGCAGGATTGCCCTGAGGGTGATATGGAGAAGTTCTTGAATGGCTCATTCCTGACAATCGGCGCAAGGTTTTGAAATTCTCAAATTCTCGACCCTGGTCATGATGTAGTTTAGTTGGAAATCCAAACCGGGGAATGAAGTCATTGAATATTCTTTCTGCTGCTGTTCTTCCAGACTTGTTTTTAGTCGCATATGCCTGAGCAAATCTTGTAAAATGATCCACTAGAATTAGTATATATTCATAACCTCCCCTGCTGCGTTCCAGATGCAGGTAGTCTATGGATATTCATTTGAATGGGCAGTTAGTACTTATACTACCCATTGGAGCTCTCTCGTGTATCTCTGGCTTCTTCTGTTTGATGCAAGGACATTTTCGTGTAACATATATCTTGATGTCTTTCTTCATGAATGGCCAATAGAATCGGTCCCTGGCAAGGTGTACTACTCTCTCCACTCCCACATGGCCCATGTCATCATGTAAGTGCTGGAATACTATCTGCTTGTATTGAGCTGGTAGGACGAATTGATGTCGTTGCTCAGTTCTTCTGTACAATAATCCTCCCTCCAGGTGTAGTCTTGACCATTCGTGCATTAGTTTCTTTACAGGTCCACTGGCTCTGTGCCTTATGTCATTAGTGATGCTTGCATTGGACTCTTTCATCCTAATAATCTCACCAATAGCTGGGTCCAGTCTCTGTGCCTTCCGCAGTTCATCATGACTTAGCTTTCCTAAGACTTCACCAGCATCACTCTGCAGTTGATCTTCCTGGGCCGAGTTAAGAGCAGCGACCCAAGCAACATCTTTTTGTTCGGCAGCCCTAGTGCCCTCCCATGGGGTTTTGACGATCTCCCTAGACAACTCTTCTGTGCACTCTGTGATGTATTGGTTGATGTCCAGTGGGCACCGGGAAAGAATATCCGCATCAACATTCACCTTTCCAGGTCTGTACTTGATATCAAACCTGAAGTCTGAGAGTTCTCCAACCCATCTATACCCCACAGCGTTGAGTTTGGCAGTACTTATCATGTAGGTCAGAGGGTTATTGTCTGTATAAACTGTGAAGTGCTGGGCATAAAATAGATAGTCCCGAAACTTTTCACAGATTGCCCACTTCAATGCAAGGAATTCGAGTTTCCTTGAATGGAGTCTGTAATTCCGCTCTGCCGGTGTCAGTGTTCTTGACCAATATCCGATGACTCTCATTTTGCCAGCCTGTCATTGATAAAGTACCGCTCCAAGTCCTTGCTCTGAGGCATCTGTATGAAGTGTGAAAGGCAAGTCAAAATCAGGATACGCAAGGACAGGTGGAGTAGTCAAAGCTTCAACTAATCTGCACAGTATCCTTTGATGTTCTTCCTTCCACTCAATGGGTGTTCGTGATGGTAGTTGAACATTCTTCTTTCCATCTGCCTTAGGATTTGTTTTGACAGACCCCGTCCCTTGTTTCACTTGCAAAAGATCATATATCGGCTTGGCAATGCGAGAGAAATCCTGGACATATGATCGATAGTAACTAAGAAATCCAAGCATCCTCCGGACTTCTCCAACTGTGGTAGGTTTCTTTGCTTTCCAGGCTCGTTCAGCATCCAAATCTTTAGGGTCTATCCTGACTCCTTCAGCACTGACCAGTCGCCCAACGTATCGCACTTCTTTCTTGAACATCTTGCACTTGGTCGGTCTTAGCTTGAATCCATATCGCTGTAAAGCTTGCAACACCTTCCGTAGTACTTCCACATGTTCTTCAAAAGATTTAACATAGCACAAGATATCGTCAAGGTAAGGGATACAGCATTCATCCCGCAGGGAGTCCAGCATATCTTCCATACTTCGTTGAAAGGCAGCAGGTGCATTAGTTAACCCAAATGGAATTCGTACCCACTCATAAAGGCCCCAAGGAGTAATGAAAGCAGTCAGATGTCGTGATCCCTTGCAATAAAGCCTTGGTGATAAGCTTTCCCTTGATCCAAAATCAAGAACCAGCTATACCCTCCCAACGTGTCAGTGAGGTCTTGAATCCGAGGCAGGGGATGCCTGTCAGGGACGGTTTTCTTGTTGAGTAGTCTGTAGTCAACACAGATTCGAAGGGTTCCATCCTTCTTTCTGACGCATACCACTGGCGCAGAGTAAGGGGACTTTGACTTTACAATCCAACCTCTGGCCAAGGGCTCTTTATGCAGTGGCTTGGGAACTGAGGAATATGATCTTTGAACAGGAATGTTGTCAATCAAGTTGATGGACATTTGCAAACTTGGGACACAACCCACGTCTTCGTCATTGCATGCTAATGCCCTAGACTCTTCGTACAACATTCTCTTTGTTGTCCTTTGTTGCTCCTCAGTCAAGTGACTTAGATCCACAGGTGGGTCCCAATGCTCGGTCACTGTAATCCTGCTGCTGTTGGCTCCTTCTTGTCTCTCTGCACTGTTAACTTCCACAGGAACTGATTCTGTTATTTGGTCAGTCTTCACAATTTTCTTAATGGACTGTATGCTCCTGATTGTCATTCGTCGTGGTAAGGTAATGTCATAGCTGGTATGGTTTCCTATTGAAATGCTAATGAATGGCCTTTGTCTCCCACAGACTTTCAGCAGTCCATCTCCAAGATCAGGTCGTTCAAGCTGTGGGTTATGTACATTAGACTCGAACAAGATGGCAGGGTCTGACAATTCAAAATCTAAAGGTATTGAACATTTTATGTGTGCCAGTTGACCCGAAGGAATTACAACATCCTGACGTCCAACTTTGACAGTGGTCTCAGTGTCACAGGATGGCTTTTGTGTCTGTATAAAGTTTACTATCACTTCAGCCTGATCATCTCCAATTTCCATGGCTCCCATTAGCAACGTAGTGATTGTTGCAAGAACATTTGCACCACTAGTCTGTCCTTTGACCAACTGTTCAATGATGTTAAATCCCAGGAGGGGTCGCTCAAGGGCCATTTTACCCACCAGGAAAGGAACTTGAATGGCTAGTTGTGGATCACTGTTGCCAGGGAGATTCACTGTCGCCTCAACCCACTCATCGAATGGTAAGACATCTCCATTAATGGCCAAGACATGAAAAGGTTTGGACCCCATCATTTCGCTCAGAGGTCGTAAGCAGAGGCGGACAAAGTACACAACTCCATTACTTAAGTGAAAGTACAGATACTGCTGGTCAAATATTACTCCATTACAAGTAAAAGTTGTAAAGACAGATTTTTACTTAAAAGTACAGAAGTACTTGCTTTTAAAAGTATTTAAGTACCAAAAGTAAATTTCCTTTTTTATGTCAATGCACTGTTTTATTATTGTTGTATGTAATACAGTGCCTTGCGAAAGTATTCATTTTTTTCACATTTTTTGTTATGTTGCTGCCTTATGTTAAACTGCTTTAAAGTACTTTTTCCCACATCAATCTGCACTCCATATACCATAATGGCAAAGCAAAAACAGAATTGCCACAACTTCGTAAATTTATAAAAAAAAAAAAAAAAAAAAAATGAAATAAGTACATTGCATAAGTATTTATACCCTTGACTAAATATTTCGCGGAAGCACCTTTACAGCCTCAAGTATTTTTTTTTTGATGCGACAAGCTTTGCACATCAGCATTTGACAATAATCTGCCATTCTTCTCCTCACCTGTTCACCTCTCAAGCTCTGTCAGGTTGGATGGGGGCAGATGCACATTTTCAGGTTTCTTCAGAAATATTTGATTAGGTTCAAGCCCAGGATGGAGCTGGGCCACTCAAGGACATTCACAGAGTCGTCTATAAGCCACTCTTGCTGTGTGCTTAGGGTCATTGTCCTGTTGGAAGGTGAACCTTCTGCCCAGTCTGAGGTTCTGAATTCTCTGGACTGGGTTTTCATTAACCTCAATTCCATGCATCATGTTTGAAGGGAACCAGC
>NW_015549697.1:8534-37978 GCF_001515605.1 Sinocyclocheilus anshuiensis | reverse complement strand
CTTTACTTTTGGGATGGTACTCTGCAGGTGATGAGCAGTGCCTGGTTTCCTTCAAACGTGATGCTTGGAATTAAGGTTCTTTCCAAATCATACTCACTCAATTGAATTTGCCACAGGTTAACTTCATTCGAAGGGTAGTAACATCTACAAGCAATATGAATGCTCCTGAGCTAAATTTCAGCTGTCCCAGATAAGGGCATGAATACTTATGCAGTGGAATCATTTAAGTTTTTATCTTTAATAAATTTGCAAAGATGTTAAAAACCTGTTACTTGCTTTGTCATTATGGTGTATATAGTGTAGATTAATGTGGGAAAAAAAGTAATTTAAAGCAGTTTAACATAAGGCTACAACATAACAAAAAGTGAAAAAGAATACATTACACCTGCTGAATACACTGACTAGCTTGTAGTATCTTTGGAATAAAAAGCTTTTAGAATGTTAAAAACCTATGGGTAATAATAATAATAATAATTATTATTATTTAACACCCCTACTCACCCCCACAAAAGCAGGATGGTAGTGATCTCACCCAGCTCTGAAGCCCGTTAGATGTAACGCGCTGTCCGGGATGGCTCCGTTCAGCCAGGTTTCCGTGAAGCAGAGCGCAGCGGAGTTTAAAAAGTCCTTGTTTGTGCGGGTGAGGAGTCGTAGTTCGTCTGATTTATTTGCTAGGGAGCGGAGATTCGCCAGATGAATGCTCGGCAGTGGAGTCCTAAAACCGCTCTGTCGGAATTTCACGAGCACGCCGGCGCGCTTCCCTCGCTTGCGTCGTACCAAGTAGCGACAAACCATGGCTGCCATCCGCGGCGCCATCTTGGCAGAGCTTCGCACGCAACCCTCCTCGTCGTCGTCTCGTCGCCGTGAAGTCTGGATCCCAGCACTAGCCTCACACTCTGGATGTTAATCTCGGTGGAACCTCCATGTATCTGTTACGGGTCCCGGCCGCGGAACACGTAGGCAGATTAAAAGTACATGAATTATCAGGAGAAACAAAGGCACATGCAAACTTCAGTGTCTTTCCACAGGCGCAGCTTGGTAGCGTCTCTTTATTAACATTAACATCATAGTAATAGTATAATATAAATTATATCATAAATTTTCCGCAATGTCCTTCAAATCATCACACAGCGGTTACAATTGTATCATTCAAATTGTAATGGTTACACTTGACACAAATTATCAGTCACTCTCATAAACTATATACATTACTCTAAACAAATATACATTTATATTTTCTGAGTCATTTTCTGTTTAATTATCACATACTGAAATAAATGTATTATTATTTACAGGAGAATCGATTGTAACATGCAACACAGACCAACTGTCATTTTACCGGTACTTTCATCTGGGTGACTCTATTAAATTAACCACCTGAACAAGCTGTTCGCTTTCAAACACATAGGAAATGTGTACTCGCATGTTTTTACATTCATTATAACACATTTTCACTTTTTTTATGAGAACATACCTGAATTATCAGGAGAAACAAAAGCACACACAAACTTCAGTGTCTTTCCACAGGCGCAGCTTGGTAGCGTCTGAGGTAAACACAATGTTAAAAGGTAAACACCGAGGTAAACACAATGATAAAAAACACCTATCACCATGGTAACCCACAGCGGGTGCTTTCTCTGGTGGCCAGAGCTGTATTGATTCAAACTCAGTCTTAAGTGGTGATAATTGATAGATGACTGTGTGCACAATAAACTCTTCTTCACATCATAAATAAATAAATAAATATTAATAACAAAACAAACATTGCAATTGTGAATACACAATGGTGTCAAATGTCAAATCGCACATCGTTAAAACAACAATTATCATATTATCGCAGACAATATATAACGCACAACCCTGCTGAGGCATCTCAGATGAGAAGATCTGTTATCTTGGCTTTTTATCCTTGCAGCACCAAAGCAGAATATATAATTATTTTACAACTTCTGTTATTGGAATAATACCGAGGTCCGGACCTCGGGGACCTCAATGGTGGGTACGGCCCTGCATGTGAATGAAATTAAATTATTGCAGTTTTAAATGTGCTTCTGATAACAGATAGCCTGGGATTAAGATTTGTATTTTAAAGACAACCAGTTCGAAGGGAGCATCATTTGCTTTTTGGGTTAAAATAATTTCTTAATATGAAATTCGAATGGTATGACAATTAGAGATTAGACTGTACAGAAATTGAAATCTACACGCTTGAGTCATATATTCCAAGACGTAGGCTAGAATCTGTGATTGCGAAGTACAGTAAATATCCACACTGGTGTGGTGACTGACTGCCACACATACTCTTCAAAACACTAGATTCATCCGCGCTGGAGCCGTGCCGGTGTTGTGCCCAATTCTGACCCCTGCCAGATTATTACCCCCCTAGTATTGGTAGGTTTAGGGTTAGGTGTGGGGGAGGGGTTAGGATTAGGATTAGGCAATCAGATAGCGATTTCAATGAGAGGGGTAATAATTTGGCAGGGGGTCGAAAATGGGCACAACTCCGGCGCACAACCCACGCAAGGAAGATAATTCCGCAAACAGCTGCAATTGCAGGTTTTCTAACAGAGATGGCGACAAAGAGGCAAAACTTATGGACTGCAGCTTTAAATACATTACTCATGGCTCAATTGGCCCCCTACTGGATGTTGCAATTAACTATCAGTTTGTGAAGTGAAGTAAAAGCAGAGTACATATTACACATCACAGTCTCAGTAAGACTCAGTTGGAAATTAATGGTTTGTGGTTCTGGCTGAAGCTGGGTGATATAGACAATAGAAAAAAAAATGCTATATTATCAATCAATCAATCATTTAATAACATTAAGATTGTGTCACTAAATTATCACAAATAAGAAATATCCTATCATTTTTATTTATATGTTCAAATATAATGTGTCATGCAAAGAAAAACAATGTCTATTGTTTATCCTTTGTCATAAGCATTGACAGCCTCTGTTATTTATCCCTTGTTTGTCTTTCCTATAGGAAAATACTACATTGCAACAATGACCATGATAACGGCCTCTACATCTTTGACTATCTTTATCATGAATATACACTTCTGTGGAGCGGAAGCCAAACCTGTGCCCCACTGGGCCAAAGTCCTGGTAATAGATTACATGTCGAAGATCTTCTTTGTGTATGAGGTAGGGGAGAACTGTACCACACCTGAAAGTGACCGAGGCACATTGTTCTCTGAAGACCCACTGGCCAGCCTTGAGAGAGATGGGTATTTTGACAAAGGGTTTTATGGAGACTGTCACCATGATGACAGAAACCGCAGTCAGTTTAATGGGTACAATCACAGAGACCACCGGCATGGGAATGGGTACCATCACAACAACTGTGACTATCGACAAAAGAGGCATAACCAGCAAAGGAGGACCCGCTCATCTTCAAATTCCCCTATTCGACAGAATGCCCATCATCCAAAATACATACACTACATTGGCCGAGATGGAAGTGAAAAGTTCCCACTGACAAGCCAGGAGAAACTCAAAGATAGCGACCTTTCCATTCCAGAAAAACTTACTGGATACACCTACGATCATGGCAATGGTTATCTCAATGGAGTTGGGTATCACCACGATAATAGCTACAGCAAAACCTTTGGAGCAGATAGTTACAATAAGACCACCACTGGCACAGGATGTGTATGCATCTGTGGCCAACATCAGAAAGTGGTGCGGAACATTGAGTACATAGCTAACTGTTTCAGAGAGCAGAGGGCACACCAGGCCAAAGGGGCCGAGTGGAAGAAGGTTGCCAAGGTGATGGACAGGTTCTTCATGTGGGTGTTTTTCATCATGGTCTTCCTCATGAGTATCCTTGTCATGGCCAAGGCAACCTAGACCGTTTACACCTTAAAGATGTAATGAACTGATATTTCATATTGGCTAACACTATGTGTCAAAAGACCAGTTAGTTACTGATTGTTCTTTGTTTTTCAAACATTAATTCCTATAATCTTGTATTTGTTGGCAAATGGGCTCATGCTCTACATTCAACTTAATATGTGGGTTACAGTTACTGCACGAACGTTAGTTGTTTGAATGTCTCATTTTCTTCATTGTTTATTTCATTCTTTACATTCAAGAAGATTCTCTAGTTGTAACAGTTAAAGAAAAGGCATTCATATTTTAGGTGTAGACATGTTCCCACATGTGTATGTAGAGTAACACAATCTTTGTCTGGCATGGACAAACATTAATAATGCACAATTAACCCTGCACATGCGCATGGACAGACATCCACACTAATGCACATTAAAAATGCATAAATAGACCAGCTAACAGTGTTCACACACACACACACACACACACACACACAGCGTACAATTTCTGTATTTTCTTATTTCTTTGATTTGCTGTGCTTGCTCCTTGCTTTGGTCTCTGCTTCTATTATTCTTTACAAATGCTGCTACAACAAAAACAAAAAAACATGATCAATCACAGAATCTTAGAACCATAGAAATAACAAATGATAATAAAAGGAAAAATAAATGAAATGTAAAAAGTGTAACTAACACTGGCACCTAACTGCTGAAATGTGAATATTTGGAGACATATCAATTCATGCACTTGTGTAAGTGTTAAACCAAGCCCTGCATGAAAATGAGCTCCTGAAATGCAGATTAGTGCAGAGATTTAATTTAATAGGTGCTGGCTGGCCTAAACCTCTATGTACTTGTTAAGCCATGACTTGAGGAATGCTGTTTCTGGGACTACTCATTTCAACTGAGAATATCTCAACAGCCGTTTATGAACACTATTTATTCAAATCACACATTTAAGCTAAGCTTTGGAAAACGAATGGTATACACTACAGTCTCCAGGCTCATGGCACCCTAGACACCAACCCAACCCATATTTTAACAATTCATAAATAATAGATCACTGTCTGGCCATCTGAGATTTCATTATATGGAGATAAAGGTTAGGATTATGAATTTTCTGTAATATTACAGCACACCTTGAGTGTACTGTATATTAGCACCATTTATTGTTTTCTTTTGATAGAGCATTTGGACCCGGAAACAGTGTTGCATGTTGTCATACTTAACAAATAGCCTACATGGATTAAACCAAGTCTGAGAAATGAAAGGAACACCTGTGTGTGGAGAAAAAAACCCATTGCAAAATAACCATTCATCCATTCTCCAAACTGCTTGTCCTGTGTAGGGTCATGGTGATATTGGAGTCTATCCCAGCATCTCGGGTGGAAGGCAGGGACACACTCTGGACAAATGGCCAGTCTATCACTGGGCTATTAGAAAATTACTTTCTCTTACATATACCCTTAAATTTAGTAGGGATGCTAGATGTCTCTACCAATATCCAGTGACTGCAGTTATATCCCCACAAATGTCAAAGTCAAACCTATGTCCTTCAAACTTTGCTTAATCCATTTTATTTAGCCCAGTCACTGTGAGTCTCATCTTGAAGTGGAAGCAATCCCAACAGCAATCCTCATTCATAGTAGGCATAGACCGATTACCGGCTTTCAAGGTATACCGAAATTTGAAAATTTCACAGTTTTAGAACCCCTGGACATTACGCGATCAGCAATTGGCCACTATTTGTTTTATTTCAACCAATCTCTGTTCTGGACTTGCACAAACTGCACTGCAATCACTTTCCAGAATGTAATTTGTGTGGAAAGCACAAAACTTAAACTTGTGCTTAAACTTGTGTTTAAGCACAGCGCGGCTGTGGAAACCAAGGAAACCATTTCGCTGCTGTTCCATAAGCGCCACCTGCTGTCAGAGAGTGAATTTGCTTTCTCATCCAGTCTGTCTGCTGCTTTTATTTTATTTAGGGATGTTTTACGTAGCATGATTTCACTAAGTTGGTCAGAACATTTTGTTTTTGCTTCAAATTGTATAATTTAATAACCCAATCACCCAACCAATTATATATGTAAATAACCCAATCAATTATATGTAAAATTATATATACAATTAAAATATTTTGCAAGAGTACTGTAATTAAAAGATAAAGTTAAATATAAAAAATTGAATTACAGATTCAGGTTAAATTAAGTCTCCATTTTTCTTCTTTTTAGGGCAGCAGTAGCTCTAGCAGCAAATCAACCATCAATTCAGCGAATATTTGAGAAACAAATCACAAAAAAAAAAAGAAACAAATATTACTCTTCCAAATATTCTGTATGTTGCTTAAAAATAAAATATATTGGTCACTGGAAAAAAGTTTTACCCAGACATTTAAAAATAACTCATGTTAGAGCTGTATCCACAATACAGTGAAACTGTGAAACCTTGATATTTTTACTTTAGACTATCATACCGTCAAAATCTCTTACCGGCCCATGCCTAGGTGATAGTGCACTCAAGTGAAGGGAGTATATTTGCAGATGGGATATTCGCATGATTTAAGAATGATCAGTTACTGTAGAAGCTGATAGTCAGATCCTTTGGGGATCTTGCAGCCATGGGATACACTCAAAGCTGGTGAGTTCTATGCTAATTCTAATCTTCCTTTTGCCATGGATTTCACAAGTTCACACTTGCATATCAGATTAAGCAAATTGCATGCATATTTGGCATGCTGTCCGAGAGGAGGGCTCCGAGCTTGGAATTTAGCCCAAACACCAAGCTGGGAAATTACTAGTTAGCGGTGAGGAGCTGGACTGGAGGAGGGATGCCAGAAAACTGTCATGGAGCAAAGCTAAGTTGGCTGTATATATACTTACTATTGTGCTAATTGAGTTGATTATCTGAACGTGCTCCACCTGTGCTAAACTGGGGTGCATTTCCCAAAAGCATCGTTAGCTAACTACATTTACATTTAGTCTTTTTGCAGATGCTTTTATCCAAAGCGACTTACAATTGCTAACTATGGTAGATAGTTCCATTGAAATCTATTGGTAATGACAGAACTTGCGACCATAGTTGGTTTTGGGAAACGCACCCCTGGTTGATTATCTGAACATGCTCCTGCCAAACTTTGTTAATAAAACATCATAAGGTGACACTTCAAACTTATCAATCCTGGAAATTCTTGCACAACCAACTTAAACCCATCAGCAACAACCCAGGTAGGACTTGAACCCACAATCCCTAATTTCAGAGGCTGATGTCTTATCCATTAGGCCACTGGGCTTTTTCCCTGGCTAAGCCAGAGGTATTTACAGTCTGGCAACACTTGATACAAGACTTTTGATGTGTAGTATACCTTTAAAGAGTTTCTGACACTCAAAAAACAACACTTTAGTATTATGACGGCAGGTTATTTTCCATCATTGAGCAGCGGGAGCAGTCAGTTGAATCCTTTGTTATGTTGCATCACTGAGCTTAACTCAAAATTTGGGAAATCCCTACACCTCAACATACCCAGGATTCTGCACAGAGTGTACACAAAACACCAGCCTGCCAGTCAGTGTGGATCCATAATTACAAATCCTTTCTTTTTAATTAATTTATTTATTTGACATGATTATTCAATATTAACATGATAAATGTACAATGTGCTTTCCAGAAATACAGTCAGTTAACAGCAAATTAAGACATTTGCATTTAAGACATAAGCTTTAAGACATTGTGACATGAATTTTATTTCAAATAGACTACAAAAGTAACTTATGAACAATAAAAACAAATAAATAAACAAATCCAAAATGTTTTTAATCCATCTAATAAGGATGCATTTCCTTGCCACAAGTAGCAGTTTATCTAACAATTTATAACCTTTTGCGTCAAGTGTCAGTGACATTGCTGACAGTGACATCTTTTAGATGGGAGCCCCAAAAGAAAAAGACCAGGATCCATTTTCAATTGTATCTTAAGAATGGTGCTAATTTCATAAGCAGTGAAGTTCCAGAATCTTGAAATGAGCTTGCACCTCCACAAACAATGAAATTATGTCCCTGACTCTGTATGGCACTTAACACAAAGAGCCAGTATAGAAGGATCAATTTTATTAATTAAAACTGGCGTTATATGCAATCTATATAATATCTTACATTGAGATTCCCTAAGCCGGTTACAAGTAAAAGTGGCTCTAACACCCTTCAAAGCTTCCTGCCAGTCATCGTCTATATAAACATTACACAGGTCTTCCTCCCATTTACGAGCCATTTTGTTCAAGAGTCCAGAGACATTAGAGTATAAAAAAGAATAAAATCTAGAAATAAAATGAGCAGAATTAGTTGTGTTGATGAATAGACTCTCCAAAGTGTTAAGTGCTAATGAATCCAGCACTTGTTTTTGCTTTGAAGTAACACAATGCCGAATTTGCAGATGGTGATGTTGATTTGCGAGATCAAACTTTGTCGTAATTGTTGGAAAGACATTAGAGGGCCATCCTGCAACAAGTATCCCGGTACATAAGTCCCCTTCATGTTCCATGCTTTAAAGAGAGGCGAACCTATGCCAGGAACAAAATCCTGATTTGAATAAATTGGATTCAGCATGAATATAGTTTAACCTCTCCCAAAGAACCTGGAGATCTGTCGCCAAACTTTAATAGAACTTAAAAGTATTGGATTTTTACTCACTGTCTCATCAAACTTATAGGGACAAGTAAACAGGCAGACAGAGAGTGGGGAGCAGACCCAGGAGTCCACACTAGGACACAGATCATAGTAAGACCTAAACCAAGTGAGTCTGGCATGGCAAGCCCAGATATAATATAAAATGTTTGGCATGGCTAATCCACCCAGTTCCACTGGCATCTGCAGAGATTTAAGCTTTAGTCTAGGCTTTTTGCCATTCCATATAAATCTAGAAAAAGCACTTTCCAGCTGAGCAGAGACTTTCCTGCTTAACCATAAGGGTAACATCTGAAGAGAGTACAATAATCGAAGGAGAATATTAATCTTGATTAAACTTATCCTACCAAGCAGTGAAAGAGAAAGAGCTTGTCAGTGGTTTTAAGTCTCTTTTCACAGTATGAATAATCGCGTAATTGAGTATCCATAATTTATTCAAATCAGTTGACACATTAATCCAGCGATAAACAAATCCAGATTTCGACCATTTAAAGGGGAAATGAATTAAAGATTTAGTATTAAAATGACCTAATGGTAATGCTTCTGATTTACTGAAGTTCATTTTATACCCTGAGATTAAGCTATGTTGCTGGTATAGATAATTCAGGTGATGACAAAAACAACAGGATATCGTTTACATACAGTGCAATTTTGTGCTCACCACCCCTCATCGATATACGCTTTATATCTTTATTCTATCTAACAGCCTCTGCTAGAGGTTCCAGAGCCAGCGCAAACAAGAGAGGGCTCAGCGGACATCCCTGTCTGGTGCCCCTAGCAAGTGGGAAAGGATCTGACCTTAGACCATTAGTAATAATACAGGACATAGGGGAATGGTAGATAGTTTGAATCCATTTTATAAATTCACCCTCTATGCAGAATCTCTGCAAAGCCTCAAACAGGTAGCCCCACTCTACCCTGTCGAAAGCTTTCTCTGCATCTAAAGATACAGAAATCGCCTCACAGTTCTGTTGGTTGGTATACTGTATAACATTCAAGAGATCGGTAGATAGATAATTTATTTGTCCTCGGAGAGGAAATTCATTTTCACAGAAGGTGCATATACAACACAAGGACAAGTACATTACAAGTACTGTTTAAAGCACGTATTGCTGTAGGAACAAAACTCTTACTAAAGTTAGTCCTCCTACACATAGGTAGTCTATACCTTCGGCCAGATGGGAGAAGGATAAAATACCAATGGAGGGGGTGATCTGGGTCATTTAGGATTATATGTGCTTTCCGAATCATAGCTGAAGTAACACACTCCGATAACTTTGGAGTAGGAATACCAATAATCCTACTAGCCAAATGAGGTATCTTTAAAAGTTTGTTCCTATTAACAGCTGTAAGCATATGAAAAAAACAAATGGCACCATACATAAGAACGGGCTCAATAATACTCCGATACAGGAGAAGAAGGAGACGAGGCTGAACAGACAGCTGCTTAAGTTTACGGAGCACTGTAAGTCTCTGTTGACAGCCTTTATGGATACCTAAGATATGCTGATTAAAACAGAGATGATCATCCAATGTGATGCCAAGGTATCTAAAATACTCCACTCTTTCAACCTTCTCCCCGTTAATGTCAATACTGGGATGGATCTGTGTTTTGGAGGAGCTAAAACAAGTTCTTTAGTCTTTGAAATGTTAAGATGTAAAAAATTGTCATCACACCATGTACTAAAATATGTTATGGAACGTTGATAGTCCAAAAAAGAATCGTTATCACTGTTTTTGAGCAATGCAAGAATAGCTGTGTCATCTGCATATTTAAAATAATGAATAGTAGTAGATGGACTCTGACAATCATTCGTATAGAGAATGTAAAGAAATTGACTTAATACACATTCCTGGGGGGCCCCAGTATTAAGAACAATGGTGGGTGATAATGAATTGTCCACTTTTACCATTTGCTGCCTATTAGACAGAAAATTATAAATCCAGTAAATTAATGGTGACGGTACTTGCAGGCCCTGTAATTTCTTGATTACCTGATGACACTGAATTGAATTAAAGGCAGAACAAAAGTCAATAAAAAGAAGTCTAGCATAATTCCCAGGGGTGTCCAAGTGTTGAAGCAAACAGTGCAGAAGACAAGCCACTGCGTCATCTGTACCTCCTTTCTGCTTGTATGCAAATTGAAGAGAGTCCAAAAATGGTGAAACAATGGAGTTGATCCTTTTAAAATCACTTAATGCATTTCAAAATGCACGTTCATATTTGTTGGTCTGTATATACTTTGAGTCAACAGCAACAAGGCTACTGTATTGTCTTTATCATAATCCGTTATTATACAACATTAAGCATTTTGCTGTATGGGAGGACAAGTGAAAGTTTGCGCATTGTGTTCATAGCCATCTGTTTGCCTTGTAGTACATTAAATAATAACTATATATCGAATTTTATCTTTTAATTGAACTTAATGTATCTTAATACATTACGCCATGTTAAGTGTTTATGTTTTTCTACAGGAGGAAAATGCTTAACGAGAGACTTTGTGCATTGCGTTCATATTCTGCTGTTCTGTGGCGACGGATTTGCGGGTCTTGTCTTTTTCTTGCAGGACCCTGTATGTTATAGTACTAAATTAGTTTTAATCGTTTAATCACCACAGCGTCTTGTCTTCATTGGCAACACGCACCATTTGTGTCGATTGCAAGTGACGTCGCAAGAATCGGAGAGTGCAAGTTGCGATTGCAAGTAACATTGTAATTTAGTTTCTTTTTTCTTGTCTTCACCACCTGGCTACTGTTGTAAAATGTTGAGCGATTCAAACAAAAAGTAATCAATAAATAGAACAAAATAAAAAAATAAAAGACTGCAAGTGATGTCGCTAGCGGAAGCGCAAGTGTCTGAGAGTACAAGTCTGAGAATGCAAGTCTGAGAGTGCAAGTGCAAGGCTGCAGCTAGACCTTCTTGGAAAAATCAGAGGTGTCAAAACAGGCATAAAAATTATCAAGATTGGTAGCAAAGGTAATAGGATCTGAAACACAAGTGATCCGTTTAAAAGATTGTCCAGTAAGAGTCCTGACAAGTTGAAAAGCCTGTTTAGTGTTCATGCTTGCAAAATCCTGCTCAAGTTTGTTTTTATAATGCTTTTTAGCCTTGAATATTTCATTTTTGATGTCCCAGTTTATAATTTTGAGACCAGCAAAGTCCTTCTGCCTAAAGGCAAGTTGTTTCTTATAGAAGAGATGTTTTATCTGTGGATTGATCCACGGTTTTGAATCAGGATATGTTTTAATAGTCTTTGCCGGTATCAGTGTGTCTATACAGTATTATATAATCACTAATAACTTAAGTCTGCTCATCAAGCTCTCCCTCAAAATCTTCCCAGTCTGTGCACGCCAAGCAGCCTTGAAGGCGTGCAATAGCCTCTTCCGACCATTGTGGGGCAATGTGTATTATCGATTTGTGTTGTTTCAACCATTGTTTGTAAACAGGAAGTAAATGAATAACATTATGATCCGCAAGTCCCAGCGGCGGAAGAGCTCTGGCTTTATAGGCTTCTGGGATATGACTGTACCACAAATCAATAGTTTTATGGAATCTTGTTGGTACATCTACATACTGTTTGCAGGCTGGTAGTACGTAGTCAAGCCGACAGCTGTTGAAATCACCAAGAGGTAATACTGGAGCATCCGGATACTTGCTGAGCACAGCCTGTGCAGAATACGCTATCTGCTCAGCCGCTGTCTTAAAGGGGTCATATGATGCAATTTCATTTTTTCCTTTCTCTTTGGAGTGTTACAAGCTCTTGGTGCATAAAGAAGATCTGTAAATTTGCAAAGACTAAAGTCTCAAATCCAAAGAGATATTCTTTATAAAAGTTAAGAGTCAGCCACACCTACCTAAAACAGCTCGTTCGAACACGCCCCCACATATCTACCTCACTATGTGGGAAGATTTGCATAACGCCGCCCAAATGTTCACGCAAAGAAAGAAGGCGTAACTTTTATTCTTGCTGTAGTATTGTTGCCGCTGCCGCCATGTCCTGAAGAGGCTGTGTGCTTCGTTTCATTTCATTACACCAAATACACAAAGTAATGTTCTTTTTAGCAGCATCATATGACCCCTTTAACATTGGCACTTGGTGGGACATAGGCACAGCTAAGCACAACTGTCGAAAACTCCATTGGGAGATAAAAGGCACGGGTGGACAAGGTGAGCAGCTCCAAGTCCGGATTACAAATCCTCCCATGTACTTTGATGTTAGTACACCAACGCGAGTTGATTTACATACACACCCCAACTTTCCCCGAATTATTAGTTTTTTTCTGCGCGAAGGATCTCAAAGCCATCCAGGGCAACCTCCGTATCCGTGACAGACTCATCCAGCCAGGACTCAGTCAAAGCCAAAACACATGCTTCCCTAAAACGATGCATCCGTGAGACATTTAGCATGTAACAAGTCCATTTTATTTTTCAATGAACGAACATTTGAGAGAATAATTGAAGGTAGTGGAGGTTTAAAAGGACACCTTCTGAGTCTACAGCGCACCCCTCCTCACCTACCTCTCTTCCTCTTTAAGCCCGGTGTTACTGTTATGTCAGGCGGGATGAGGATAGATGGGTTTAGTTGACAATAGATAGAACCACAAAGAGACAGACGTCTATCCCGGGAGTAGGTGAGTCCATGCCCCACACCGACATTATTTAACTGGATACTCCAGACAGCACAGTCACTAATGAGCCATGTGATTATAAGAATAGTCCAAATCCAATTTGTCAAATTCCCCATGGTGTTTCAGCTGTAGTACACTCTCCGCATTAACATAAAAAACTAAAATTCATCAACACTCAAACAAACAAATGCACCGACCGTGCCGTCACAGCCAACGCATGCGCCAGATCTAAGGAGGAAAAAGTCTCCTTATATTTGTGATAGAGAAACGCTTCTGTATAATGCCCGTCTGATCTGGGTTTATAAGATTGGGAAGAACCACCTCAAGTCTTCTGGACAGCTTAGAGAGTAACTTGGCATCAACCCCAATTAAGCTAATGGGTCTATAAGAGCTACATAAATCGGGTGGTTTATTCTTTTTAAGAATTAAAGAAATATTTGCCAAGTTTAAAGTAGGCGGAAGCTGACAATTTTTCATCAAATCTGCAAACATTTCAGTAAGTGATCATACTATATCTTTTCCCATTTTTTTTATTTTAGAATTCTGGGCAAAAACCATCTGGCCCGGGGGCCTTCCCTGCCCTTAAAGAGTTTATAGAGCAAAGAACTTCCTCTTCTGTAATTGGCCTACAAAGGTCCGCTTGCTCTTGATTCAGCCTTCTTGGTTAATAGCTGATCTAAAGCCAAGCGGGCTGCATTAAGCTTTTGGGACACACCTCTGGAAGGTACTAATTTGAAATCTCTCTCCAAAATCTGAATGTTCTTTTCAAGTTCCACTATATTTTTCATTGCTGTTTTCTTTTAGGTGTAAGATATAAATACACCTCTTAAATAGGCTTTTGCTGACTCCCATAATACTGACAGAGTGACTTCAGGAGCTTTATTAGTTTCAATAAAAATGTTCCACTGTTGTTTGAGAAACTGCATAAATTTAGGACAGCTCAGTAATGAAGGGTTAAGTCGCCACTGTCTACTGTATGGATAAACAGTCATTATCTAAGGAGGAGTTTTTCCAGCTCCGCTATCTTGTTGTGAAGTTGTCCAACGTAGACTCAAAATGAGCGAATTTCTCGTCTAGGAATGTACTTAAACTATCAGTAACAGCCTGTGCTAGGCTGGACTGTTCTGCTCAGCAACTGCCATCTTTGTTACCTTGATTAGCTGTCGATTGGCCTTTTGTTGTCATGCGGCCCCATCTAGTTTCTTGTTGGGAGGCCACGGGACCAGTTCCTGACATGCTTAGGAGTTAAATGCTGAAAATTAAAGTGAAATAGCCACGCAGTTCAATGTGAAAAATATGAAAATAGGGCGATGGTCGCGGGAGCTCAGTGAAACCGTGCCACTTATAGGTCGAGAGCATCACGTGACTCCGACGAATGCTTTCTATGAAAACTCAGACATGCCCATTGTGTTAGCGGCCGGGATTTAATGACTGCACAAGTGTTAATGTACTCAGAATTGTCAGAGGCCTGGTGTCGGGGTCCTGTCACAGCGTTGTGGATTATTTGGTAAGTTGGTGACAGGGCTCTGACAGTCCCTGTGTCCTGTCTGTGTGAGGGGGCGTGGCTTCGTGCTTGCTCGAGCTACGCGTTGTTCCCTATGGGTTTTGATTTGTGAGTGCGGGGTTCGGGCGGACGGGCTCGAGCCGTGTTCCCTCTAGTCTTTTGTGACTTGTTGTTGGTGCGGAGCGTGGTGTTCATTTACCTGATTGCTTTTTCCTTTTAAGCTCCTTGTGTTTTCTTTTCTGGGCTCGTTTTTCTCACGTATGAACCTGTTCATGCCTGTGATTTCTGTCTGCCCTGTGCCCAGTTTATGTCCCGTTTTCAGCATTTATGTTACTCTAGCTTTTTCCCCTTTGGGGTGATTTCAGTTGAGTTTTTTTGTTTATTTTGTGATTTTTAAATAAAGAGACCCCATCTGCCTGCATTTGAGTCTTCGCCTCTTTCGAACCGTGACAGAACAAACGAGCCACAAGAAGACTCAGCAGGATGGAGGATTATTCCTTTTATTTTTTTACGGACATGAAGCAGCGCCTCGACCATTTCAAGCAAGCCCTAGTCTGGAGACTGCGTCTCTGCCAACAGAGCGGCTGTCCGTTGGGTTTGTACGTGGAAGCCCTCTACGACGCAGCCCAAGGGCTAGGGCTCACTGCTGCAACTCTGAATTATTTCTATCTGGCAGGCTTGGATACCGGATACCATAGCTGGGACAGGCTGCGCGATCTCAGGACATGGTTCTATTGGGATCTAGTGGACCACGTGATCGCCCAAAGGGAGTTAGAGCTGGAGATGGAGGAGTTGGCCAGCCGTTCTGCCAGGTCGGCGGTCCCTGTCACTCCTAACCCCATTGTGTTAACAGCGCCCAGAACTTTTTATTCACTCCCTGGCTTTCCTGGGCTGGTGCGCAAGCTGGAGGCTCCACCCATGAGATCGGTACAGACAGCTGGCATTCCAAGAATGGCTCTGCCCGAGGCGGCGGTGCCAGCTCAGCGGCGGTTCCCGCTGACAGTCTTCCCGAGGCGGCGGGGCCCACTCACGATCCCCCCGAGGCTGCTAGGCCCGCTCACAAGGCTCCCGAGGTGGCGGTGCCCGCTCACAGTCCTTCCGAGGCGGCTAGGCCCACTCACGATCCTCCCGAGGCGGCGGTTCCTGCTCACAAGACTTCCGAGGCGGCAGTGGCTGGTTATTATGTTCCCGAGATGGAGGCCGTCCCTGAACTCTTTTATTGCCCGATCACGGCCAAGGTGGCCATTAAGATTATTGTTTTTATCCTGAACCCCCCTGGTCCGTCCGCCGGGGGTCAATATAGGCGGGAGCTCCCCTGGTGCAACCCTCCCGATTCCCCCTGGTAATTTGCTAGGATTTATGAGCCTCCCGACCCTCCCTGGCTCAACCCACCCTTCCCGTCCTGACCTGTTTCCCCAGATCTGTCTCTGACTCATTTCCCCCCTCCCTCCCCTACCTATGCTGCACTGTGTAAATGTTTTGTATTTCATCTGTTTGCACTGTGTTTTCTTTTTCTCTCCAGTCTGTTCATTGTTTGTAAGTGTTTTCTGGTGTTCGGTGTCCCTCATCCTTTTGGGGAGGGGTACTGTCGGGGTCCTGTCACAGTGATCTGGATTATTTGGTAAGTTGGTGACCGGGCTCTGACAGTCCGTGTCCTGTCTGTTATTTGGTAATTTGGTGACAAGGCTCTGACAGTACCTGTGTCCTGTCTGTGTGAGGGGGCGCAGTTTCGTGCTCACTCGAGCTACACACTCTTCCCTATGGGTTCTGATTTGTGAGCGCGGGGTTCGGGCGGGCTCGAGCCGTGTTCCCACTCGTCTTTGTGACTTGTTGTTGGTGCAGAGCATGGTCTTCGGGTCTCGGCACTGGATTCAAGTTCAGATTCGGTTTGCGTGCGGATACTCGCGCTCCATGTATTGTCCTTCAGTGTGAGCGCACAGTTGAAGTGTTCATTCACTCACAAGGCGCTCAGGTCTTGCGTCACTATCTGTCTTTCTTGTGAGCACATGGGGTTTGTTTTGTTATTTGTGCCATGTGCTTATGTCTATTATGTAACCCCGCCCCTCTCGTTATCTGATCATTGATTCATTTGCCCCAGCTGTTTACCTTATTGCTTTTAACCTTTTAAGCACTCTGTGTTTTCTGTTCTGGGTTTATTTGTCTCACGTATGTACCTGTTCATGCCTGTCATTTCTGTCTGCCCTGTGCCCAGTTTATGTTCCATTTTCAGCATTTATGTTACTCTAGCTTTTTCCCCTTTGGGGTGGTTTCAGTTGTGTTTTTGTTTATTTTGTGATTTATAAATAAAGAGACCCCATCTGCCTGCATTTGAGTCTTTGCCTCTTTCGAACCGTGATTAGTGTAGCTCTAGGGGTAATCACGGAGAGTCTGATGCAAGCTAAACTGACAGAGCTTTTAGAGGTTCTATGCTAACTTTCATGTTTCGTTGTCATGGGTATAGTGTCACTTTGAACTTATCATCCTAGAATTTCTTGCGCAGTCAACTTAAATGTAACCCATCAAAGACAACCCAGGTGGGACTTGAACCCACAATTTCCAGCTCTGATCTTTGATCTTTAGTATAGCTTTAAAGAGTTTCTGACACTCAAAAAAAACACTTTAGTGTCATGATGGCAGGCTGCGTACCATCATTGAGGGGAGAAGTCCAGTGTTCAAGTCACTTGCAAGTAGCGGAATCAGTCAGTTGAATCCTTTGTTATATTGCCGTACTGAGCCTAACTCAAAATTGGTGTGGTTGGGAATCCCTACATCTGTTTGTTTTCATCTGTACTTCAACATACCCAGGATTCGGCACATTAGTAAAAATGAATAATTATCAATCCAATTAACTATGCTTTTCAACTGGTGTTCCACAAGGGGCCATATTGGGGCCAATTCTCTTTAGCACAGGGTGACCATACATGCCATTTTCCCAGGATGCGTCCTGGCCAGGATTTCTATATTGCCTAAAATATTTAGGTTTTGGCTTTTTTTGCGTGTGCTGACCGATCGGTGTATGACATCAAAATACCATACAGACGGTTCCTTATGCTTTCAAAATGCTCTCGAGGTACTTTGATGTCAAACACTGATCGATCTGAGCCGCGCTGCTTTTAAGTCGAACACACATCCTATGTACACGTAATTGCATCGCTTTGACCGTAGATCCCACCTTCTCACACACACCATGATTGGTCCATTATGTACAATGCCTGCATGTTATTGGTCAAACTACTTTTCGATCATTACCTTCAGCAAGCATGAAAACAGGAAAAAACAAAGCCAAAACAAATCCTGGCAAGGACGCGTCCTGGGAAAATGGCACGTATGGTCACCCTACTTTAGCATGTATATTAATGATTTACCCATTGTGTGTCAACAATGTAATATCACATGCTGATTATACAGTCATTTTCACACATGGTAAAAATGTAGAAGAGGTTGCAAATAAGTTGACAGATGTTCTGGCCAAAATCATATCCTGGCTGAATCAGTGTTATCTGAAATTAAATGTGTGAAAAACAGCTTGTATGTTCTTTTCTAAAGGACATAGTATTGATATAAAACAGGATATTTTCATTTCGGGAGAGAGATTAAAGGTTGTTTAATACACGAGTTTCACAATTTGAGTTGAATTACTGAAATAAATTAACTTTTCCATGACATTCTAATTTATTGAGATGCACCTGTATATACTTAGGGGTACATTTGGACTCATGTCTTGGTTTTAAAACGCATATAAAAAAAGTATGTAAAAAGGTAAAATTTAATTTAATTTTTGGTTTACTAGAAACTCTTTATCAAATGAGGCTGCAAAGGTATATTTTCATTCTATGATTCTTTCTCATTACTTATTGTCTGACATTTTGGTCTAATACACATACTATAGTTCTAAAACCATTGGAATTATTGTACAAACAAGCACTTAAAATTTTAGATAAAAAACAATTTAGCTTTCACCATTGTTATATTTTAAATACGAATAACCTGCTTAACTGGGAAAACATCAAGTTTAAAAATGTTTGTTTAGTTTTATAGGATTATGCATGGTTTAGCTCCTCCTCCTCTGGTTGATTTTATTAAATTGAAATCTATTGAAAACAGAGTAACTAGAGGTGCAGCTAAAGCTAATTGCATAATTCCACATAGAAAAACCTAGTTTGGTCAAGCTGTTTTTTCATTCAGAGCATCACATCAGTGGAATTCAATACCACAATCAATTAGAGAATGTACATCATTACTTACAACTCATTTAAGCATCATTTTAAGAAATGGCTTCTTCATAACCAACAATGTGAACATTGATGTTGTTTATTTATCTTTGCAAGCTGCTTTTTATATTAATTTTTTATTACTTATTTCTTTTTTTTTTTTATTGTCATTTTGTATAATTTGTTGTTTAACTGTATTTTCGATAATTATTTATAATTTTTGGTAGAATTTCGTTTTCGAATTATTGTTTTTATTTTGTTTCTTTTCTTTCTCTAGTTTTTTGGCCTAATAACATCTGGCAAAGGGACTACCAATGAAAACTAGCCTTCGGGCTAATTTCGGTACATTTACCACCATGAATGTTGCTTAATGTACACTGTCCATTTTTTGTGTGAAATAAATAGATAGATAGACAGACAGACAGACAGACAGACAGACAGACAGACAGACAGAATGTATGCAAAACAGTGTGGATCCATAATGACATATGCTTTCTATGAGAATTCAGGCATGCCCATTGTGTTAGCGGCTGGCATTTAATGACTGCACAAGCATTTATGTAGTTTGAATTGTCGGAGGCCTGACTCATTAGTCTAGCCCTAGGCTCATTATTCTTGCTTTAGGTGCAAGAGATAACGGGTACAAATCCAAGTTGATTTAAGAATGAGCAGCCAGTCAGATTATACGCAATGTTACAGCACTGAGCTGAGCACCAAGCTGTTGAATTCTATGCTAGTTCTCATCTGCCGGTTGTCATTATGGTTACTTTGAATGGGTCATCCTAGAATTTCTTGCACAGCCAAATTAATCCACCTATCAAAGACAACACAGGTGGAATTTGAACCCAGAGACTGATGCCTTAAAGCAGTGATCCTCAAATCTGGCTCGCGAGATCCACTTTCCTGCAGAGTTTAGATCTCGCGAGCCAGATTTGAGGATCACTGCCTTAAAAAGGGATAGTTCACCCTCAGTTGCTAGTCCCCACTGACCAGTAATAGTATGGGGGATAAAAACACTATGCAAGTCAATGGGGACCAACTGAAGGTGAACTATCCATTTAACCCATTAGGCCACTGGGCCTTTTCCTGCCCAAGCCAGAGGTATTCACAGCAGTGGCGGCATTTCACAAAACCATAGGGTATGGCAATATATATATATAAATTCCCACGGCACACTGAAGGACTGAAATATAGCGGGGAAAAGGATAGAAAGGGATTTTTTACAGTAATTAAACACTGCGTTGTTATGTCCCAGGACCTATATAAGGGGGCGGTGGAGTTCAATTAGTTGATGATTCTGCTGATGACTGCACTATCCTGATTGGCCCACTAGAGGAAATGTTTAGAGTTAAAAGGCAGAGCTGAGATGTGTGGAGGCTTGGAGCAAGAGTCCCTTCTGCTGACGTAGCTTGTGTTTGTGGTTAACTTGTTGTTGATAAAAGTGTGTTGAAAGATTTTTAATCCTCCTGTGGGAGGACTCATTTAACCCAAACATGGGAGTTCTTTTTTTTTTAAGATCAAATTTTATTTTGTTTCTTCTTTTTTTGTGTGGGAAGCTGTAGGGAGGTGGTTGCCATCTATTTTGACCACTTTTTTTCTCCTGTTTAAGGAAAGCAAGGGATAATATTTATGTGTATTATGTGTAATATTTTGTACTTTGTAATATTTTTTTATTTTATTTGTTAGATTAGGTAGATTGCTTTTGGGAGTTAGTATGTTCTGTTTATTATGTTGGCCTTGACCCCTCCTGAAGTTCTGTTTACTTCCTTGTTTAATAAATTATTTTGATTTGCATCGATTATGGTGTTACGTGTGAGTCAGAAGAAGGGGAAAGCTCCCTACATTCCTCCACCACTTTCTTTATTACTCCTTCCCATCCCTAGACTGGGGAGGTATGTAATAGTGTCGTCAGAGTTGGTATTGTGGCTTTATCAGACACTTGCACTTAACATTTTATGAAAATAAGCTCAAATGGAGTTAATGTTTTTGACCAGCGAATGACGGAGATGTAGTATTTTGTCTGTCATTAGAACGGCAGTATCCGTATGGTGTTCAGATGGGCTCTTTAATATGACGTTACGATGGCCTACTCCGTGCCAAAATCAATCATCTGAACGACCGATCGAACGTCTATCCGAATGTCTTGTACTTTGAACGTCTGAGCGGGTGACCCATGTGACGACCTGACGCGACGTCAGTGTCTTGAAATTAGCTGGTTTTTGAACATGTAAAGAGACATGCTGCTGTGTAAAGACTATAAATAGACTTTACAGGCAATACATATAGATATTGTTCACCAAAAAGAACACTCAACCATTTCCTGCATCTTGCAGTACTTCCCTGAATGAGTCTTTAAAGAAAAGTGTTAAAGGCTATTCTAAGTCCTTCTGAGTGATAAACTTAAAAAGCTCCCACCTGTAGGCTATCGTGACTTTCTCTGTATAACATGACGGAAGGATCTAAAGTTTTGCTTTCATTTCATGACTTTCTCTGTATACCATGACAGAAAGATCTAATGTTTTTGCTTTCATTTGTTTAAAAGCGACTTTTTTTTCTTTTAAAGACCAGGCATTCTGTACATACAACCAATAATTTTAATTCATGTCTTTGTATATTTTATTCATATTTTAATATAATCTTTTACTCTTTTTTTGTTTTTTTTGTTGCTATTTATCAAACATATTAATGTTATATTGTCTGCTTTATTGTGTTACAAGTTAGAGTTAGAATTTAGATTAGGAGATAAAGAGTTTAAATTTCAATGTCTTCAATGTCATGGGACCATGCTGTCATTAATTGTCCATTGACATTAGTAACAAATTGAGTAAGCGCAGGTACGACTGAAAAAGAAATGGCCTGAAGTATGTGAGTGGGGATAGGATCAAGTGGACAGGTAGTAGGATGATTTGAAAGGATAAGTTTGGAGACATCCATCTCCGAGAATGGCGAGAAGGAGGAGAGAGAGTGTGTATTTGAAGTTATCGGTTTGTAGTGTGGAGAATTGGTCATTGATGTTTCTTGTTTTATTTATGAAGAACACTTATGAAGAATATTGCAGTCATCAGCTGTAAGAGTTGATGATGGAGGAGGGTGAGTAGGACAGAGAAGAGAAAGTTCTGTAAAGTTGTGCGAGAGTCAGAACAGTTGTTAAGTTTGTTGTGGTAGTATGTAGTTTTAGCAGAGACATTTGCAGAGAAGGAAGAGAGGAGTGACTGATACACACTAAGGTCATTCAAGATTTTTTTATTTGTGCCATTTCCTCTCTGCATCCCTGAGTCTAGAGCGATGTTCACGGAGAACATCGGACAGCCAGGGGTCTAGTACGTGCTGGTCTGGATGAAAGTTGGCAAAAGTTATATAAGCAAGATGTTAGAGTGGAGCAGAGAGTGTCAGTAGCACTGTTTGTGTCCAGTGCTGAAAACTGAGAGGGTGAAGGAAGTGAGGATGAAACCATAGAGGATAGGCGAGAGGGAGAGAGTGAGCATAGGTTACGCCGAAAGGTGACCTGCGGAGGAGTGTGTGCTATGTCAGGAGTTAGTGTGAGGTTAGAAGTGATGAGGAAGTGGTCTGAGGTGTGTAATGGAGTAACTAAAGTGTTGTCAGTGGAGCAATAGCATGTGTAGATGAGGTCCAGTTGGTTACCTGATTTGTGAGTAGCCACAGTAGACACTCGCTTGAGATCAAATGAGGCAAGCAGAGAGTTGAAGTCAGCAGCCTGGGGCTTTTCTAAGTGGATGTTGAAGTCACCAAGCAGTACCAGAGGAGTACCGTCCTCAGGAAAGTTGGATAGTAACACATCCAACTCCTCCAAGAAGTTACCCAGTTGACCTGGGGGAAGATAAACAACTACAAAGTGGATTTTAACAGGGTGGATAATAGTAATTGCATGTGATTCAAATGAACTGTTGCCTGTAATAGATGGCAGAAGATCAAATTTCCATTCATTTGAGATAAGTAGACCAGTACCTCCACCCCTCCCAATCACGCGAGGGGTGTGGGGAAAAAGTGAAATTAGTGGAGAGGGCTGAAGGCGTAGCAGTGTCCTCGGGTTTGATCCAAGTATCAGTTAGGGCCATGAGGTTGAGACCGGAATGAGTAGCAATAGAATAAGTAAATTCTGCTTTGTTTACAGCAGACTGGCAGTTCCAGAGACTAAATGGAATAGAGAGTAAAGTAGTAGAGGACATAGGCCGTAGATTATTAGAATTTGCCTGCATCCAACGCACTGTGCGTCCTTTCCGAATGTTAGTAGTAATGGTAGAGATTTGAAAGCATATAGTGAGTACAATTGCCTAAACAAGTATATGAGAACAAGCTGTACAAAAAGTAAAGAAAGGGGAGAAAAGCAATACTCGAATGCCGTGTCGGTGTCCTTGCTCGGTGGAGTCGCTCAGGTAGAGTCGATGGTCTTTACACTCGTCTGTCTTCACACGAGGGCTGCGGTGACCACTGAGAGTGGAGGTGAACTAACCAGTTTTATACTTGCTTGAGTACACCTTATTGAAGTCAGCTGGCCACGCCTTACTATTTAGCAAACCGAAACTGGAAAGTCCCGCGATACGCACGAGAACAAACGTAACTTGAGCACTAGAGATGGGAAATACGGTTCTTTTCCGCAAACCGGTTCTTTCGGAGAGTTTGTTACAATGAACCGGTTAAAAAAAAACGGTAAATCGGTTCTTTTACGCCCTAACGTAATGACGTCATTCGCGATGACGTAATGATATCAAGTCTATCGTCCCGGGCCGGGATGAAAATACACATTCAAATATATAAAGTCAGTAATCATAACTTCAGTCAGTTAAAACATCATAATCATGATCTGAAAAGTTTACAATTATGTTTTGTAACTTTGCACCCAAATACAGTAACAGGCAGTGATGTGCATACTAGGATTTAAGTCTTGATATAAAGTAAATAAATTAGTTGTCATCAGCGCAGAAACCATAATCCACTTACTATACATAATTATATTTGTTATTAAATAAACTTAAATTTCGCCAGATTGCCCTTCATTCAAGTCTTCGGTTTACCCGTGCTCATAACATTAGCACAATCAGTTGTCCAAAAGAACCAGTTCGGTTCAGACGTGCAGTGTCAGTCATAGTAGGCAATCTGTACAGTAACTTCACGCTGAATCACGAAATATATTTATATTATCACACTTTCTGATGTTTAACAAAATACTTGCATAACATGCTTTTTGTCCTCTTGAAAAATTACATGCATGCGCAGTATCATCAGCTCATCGGTTCTCAAATCGGATGCGTCCGAAAGAAACAGTTCTCGGCTCAGTGTACTGGTGATCCGAAAACCGATGCAACCGGTTCTTGACTCGAGAACGAGAACCGCTCCAGCAGTGGGCGTGTACGTTCGTTATCCGGCTCGCTGCACACATGCTGCTCTGCTCGTGTTCATCTTCAGTTCTCTCTTCACAGCAGTTCAGTCAGTGTAATGTTTGAGTAAATGAATTACTCCGGGATATTGGTTTATTTCGACTCAGAGGGAGTGTCAGCCACGTTAAAAAAGTGAATAACTTAAGTAATTTGTGGATTAATGCTTACTGGAGACGCGAACCGTTTCAAACGATTCAGTCCGATTTGGTGAACTGGTTCAACCAAGTGTGCCGCACGAGTCTTAAAAAGTGAAGCCATCGCGTTTCGATTGCCCCCAGGTGGCTGGTCCCAGTATAGGTCATAAACCCCGCCCTCTCCATGTAATCTAATGGGACATGAGACAAACTAAATAATTACATTTCACTTCAAATCATTTTTTTCCAAAGATGGCTTTTGTCATTTGATGTAGATTTTATCATGCTGAGGTAAGTTCAAGTGTAATAAATAAAAAAAATAATTTTGGTTTTAGTTAGTTAACTGATGCTATAAAAACAGGAGTGTGACGTCATGATTGACAGCTGAGACTGACAGCTTCTCTGAGTGAACTGAGGTGCCAACGGACTTTTTCAGGATCTTTAGGAGGGTATTGGAGTTGTATTTACCTTATTTTAACACAATCCTCTCAGCAGACAAAAATTGGAGCAGTCAGGCTAATTAAAATGGGGTCAGGGGCGTGTGCTTGCAATCGACTCTGCGGGAGTGTGGGCGGGACGCGGCTCCACTTCGCTCGCTACTGCGCAGACTCTGGTCCCGAGTTCTCTACTGCGCAGACTCCGGTCCCAAATCAGCACAATATGGCCGCGCCCTGTTGGGACAATGGCGGCTTCACTTCTCTTCAGTGGAAGAGATTGAAGGTGTGTTGTCCATCTTTTTTACAGTCTATGGGTTCAAACAATTCACTAAGAAGAACCGGTTAAATTGAATGTTTCGTTCGCGATCCGGACTTCACTATTGAGCACATATTTACCACGGTAAAACACAGTAAGTGAAACAATGTTTCCTAGCAATGACAACCGCGCTGAAATCTAATTAGAAAACAAGACAAAACTCTTACAAACTGCTGTCCTCTTCTGCTGCTCGACTGCTTCTTCTTATGCAAGCTAAACTGACAGAAAACTGCCAGTTCTATGCTTATTCACATGGCTATAGTGTCACATTGAACTTATCATACTGGAATATCTTGTGCAGTCAACTTAAATGAAAGCTCTCAAAGATGACCCAGGTGGGACTCAAACCCACAATCACCAAATCCGGAGGCTGATTCATTAGGCCACTGGGCCCTTTCTCTCATGAACCCTGAGGCATTCACAGACAGTCTGATGCAAGCTAAACTGACAGAGCTTTCAGAAAATTGCCAGTTCTATGCTAATTCTTAAGGCTATAGTGTTGCTGATGCCATAATCCATTAGGCCACTGGGTGTTTTACTGGCAGAGCCAGAGGTATTCACAGACAGTCGGGCTCACACTAAACTAAAAAGTCTTTCAGAAGATTGCCAGTTCTATACTTATTCTCATGGCTATAGTGTAACTTTGAACTTATCATCCTGGAATTTCTTGCATAGCCAATTTAAATGAAACCCCTCAAAGATGACCCAGGTGGGACTTGAACCCACAATCCCCAGCTATCCATTAGGCCACTGGGCCCTCTCTTTGGTTAACCCAGAGGCAGAGACAGTCTGATGCAAGATAAATCGATAGATCTTTCAGAAAATTGCCAGTTATATGCTAATTTTCATGTTTCGTTGTCATGGCAATAGTGATAAACTGATAGAGCTTTCAGAAAATAGCTCATGATGCCACTGGGCCTCTTCTCTGGCTGACCCATTCACAGACAGACTTATGCAAGCTAAACTGAAAGAGCATTCAGAAAACTGCCATTTCTATGCTAATTCTAAGGGCAATAGAGTCACTTTGAAGTTATCATCCTGGAATTTCTTTCGCGGTCAACTTAAATGTAAACTCTGAAAAAAAACCCAGGTACGACTTGAACACTCAATCCCCAGTTCCGAAGGCTGATGCCCCTGCACCTTTTTCCCTGGTCAACCTAACCTGCAAGCTAAACTCAGGGCTTTCAGAAGCTATGCTATGCTCTATGCTGTTTCTATGGTATGCTATGCTCTATGATATTTCTATGGTATGCCATGATCTATGCTATTTCTAACTCTATGCTAGTTCTATGCTATTAATCATGTTTTGTTGTCGTGGCTATAGTGCCACTTTAAAGCGGCTCCACTTCGCTCGCTACTGCGCAGACTCTGGTCCCGAGTTCTCTACTGCGCAGACTCCGGTCCCAAATCAGCACAATATGGCCGCGCCCTGTTGGGACAATGGCGGCTTCACTTCTCTTCAGTGGAAGAGATTGAAGGTGTGTTGTCCATCTTTTTTACAGTCTATGGGTTCAAACAATTCACTAAGAAGAACCGGTTAAATTGAATGTTTCGTTCGCGATCCGGACTTCACTATTGAGCACATATTTACCACGGTAAAACACAGTAAGTGAAACAATGTTTCCTAGCAATGACAACCGCGCTGAAATCTAATTAGAAAACAAGACAAAACTCTTACAAACTGCTGTCCTCTTCTGCTGCTCGACTGCTTCTTCTTATGCAAGCTAAACTGACAGAAAACTGCCAGTTCTATGCTTATTCACATGGCTATAGTGTCACATTGAACTTATCATACTGGAATATCTTGTGCAGTCAACTTAAATGAAAGCTCTCAAAGATGACCCAGGTGGGACTCAAACCCACAATCACCAAATCCGGAGGCTGATTCATTAGGCCACTGGGCCCTTTCTCTCATGAACCCTGAGGCATTCACAGACAGTCTGATGCAAGCTAAACTGACAGAGCTTTCAGAAAATTGCCAGTTCTATGCTAATTCTTAAGGCTATAGTGTTGCTGATGCCATAATCCATTAGGCCACTGGGTGTTTTACTGGCAGAGCCAGAGGTATTCACAGACAGTCGGGCTCACACTAAACTAAAAAGTCTTTCAGAAGATTGCCAGTTCTATACTTATTCTCATGGCTATAGTGTAACTTTGAACTTATCATCCTGGAATTTCTTGCATAGCCAATTTAAATGAAACCCCTCAAAGATGACCCAGGTGGGACTTGAACCCACAATCCCCAACTCCGAAGGATGGTGCCTTATCCATTAGGCCACTGGGCCCTCTCTTTGGTTAACCCAGAGGCATTCACAGACAGACTTATGCAAGCTAAACTGAAAGAGCATTCAGAAAACTGCCAGTTCTATGCTAATTCTCATGGCAATAGTGTCACTTTGAAATTATCACCCTGAATTTCTTGCATAGCCATCTTAAATGTAAACTCTGAAAAACAACCCAGATGGGACTTGAACACTCAATCCCCAGTTCCGAAGGCTGATGCCCCTGCACCTTTTTCCCTGGTCAACCTAACCTGCAAGCTAAACTCAGGGCTTTCAGAAGCTATGCTATGCTCTATGCTGTTTCTATGGTATGCTATGCTCTATGATATTTCTATGGTATGCCATGATCTATGCTATTTCTAACTCTATGCTAGTTCTATGCTATTAATCATGTTTTGTTGTCGTGGCTATAGTGCCACTTTAAACTTATCATCCCAGAATTTCTTGCGCCGCCAACTTAAATGTAACACAACAAAAGCAATCCAACTTGAACTTGAACTTATCATCCTGGAATTTCTTGCATAGCCAACTTAAATGCAAACTCTGAAAAGCAACCCAGGTGGATCTTGAACACTCAATCCTCAGTTCCGAAGGCTGATGCCCCTACAGCTTTTTCCCTGGTCAACCTAACCTGCAAGATAAACTTTCAGGACTTTCAGAACCTATGCTATGCACTATGCTGTTTCTATGGTGTGCTATGCTCTATGCTAGCTCTAACTCTAAGATAGTTCTCATTATTTGTTGTCGTGGCTATAGTGCCACTTTAAACTTATCATCCCAGCATTTCTTGCACAGCCAACTTAAATGTAACACAACAAAAGCAACCCAGGTGCTACTCCAACCCAAAATCGCCAGCTCCAAAGGCTGGTGCCTTACCCATTAGGCCACTGGGCCCTCTCTTTGGTTAACCCAGAAGCATTCACAGACAGACTTATGCAAGCTAAACTGAAAGAGCATTCAGAAAACTGCCAGTTATATGCTAATTTTCATGTTTCATTGTCATGGCAATAGTGATAAACTGATAGAGCTTTCAGAAAATAGCTCATGATGCCACTGGATGCCACCGGGCCTCTTCTCTGGTTGACCCATTCACAGACAGACTTATGCAAGCTAAACTGAAAGAGCATTCAGAAAACGGCCAGTTCTATGCTAATTCTCATGGAAATAGTGTCACTTTGAAGTTATCATCCTGGAATTTCTTTCATTGCCAACTTAAATGTAAACTCTGAAAACAACCAAGGTGGGATTTGAACACTCAATGCCCAGTTCCGAAGGCTGATGGTACTGCACCTTTTTCTCTGGTCAACCTAACCTGCAAGATAAACTTTCAGGGCTTTCAGAACCTATGCTATGCTCTATCCTGTTTCTATGGTATGCTATGCTCTAAATCTATGCTAGTTCTCATGTTTTGTTGTCGTGGCTATAGTGCCACTTTAAACTTATCATTCCAGCATTTCTTGCGCAGCCAACTTAAATGTAACACAACAAAAGCAACCCAGGTAGGACTTGAACACATAGACTAATGCCATAACACTTCAGGCCATTGGGACTTTTATATGCTTATTCTAATGGCTATAATGTCACTTTGAACTTTTCATACTTGAACATCTTGTTCAGCCAATTAAACATAAGCTCTCAACGATGACCCAGGTGGGACTTGAACACAGAGACTAATGCCATAACCCTTTAGGCCACTGGGACTTTTACTGGTGGTGCTAGAGGTATTCACAGACAGTCTGGGTCACACTAAACTAAAAAAAATACCTCAGAAGATTGCCAGTTCTTTGATTATTCTCATTGCTATAATGTCACTTTGAACTTATCATCCTGGAATTTCTTGCATAGCCAATTGAAATGAAACCCCTCAAACATGACCCAGGTGGGACTTGAACCCACAATCCCCAGCTCCGGAGGCTGATGCTTATCCATTAGGCCACTGGGCCCTCTCTTTGGTTAACCCAGAGGCATTCACAGACAGACTTATGCAAGCTAAACTGAAAGAGCATTCAGAAAACTGCCAGTTCTA
>NW_015549697.1:0-1835 GCF_001515605.1 Sinocyclocheilus anshuiensis | reverse complement strand
TTCAAAGACAGACTTATGCAAGCTAAACTGAAAGAGCATTCAGAAAACTGCCAGTTCTATGCTAATTCTCATGGCAATAGTGCCACTTTAAACTTATCATCCCAGGATTTCTTGCGCAGCCAACTTAAATGCAACACAACAAAAGCAACCCAGGTAGGACTTGAACACATAGACTGTTGCCATAACCCATTAGGCCTCTGGGACTTTTCTATGCTTATTCTAACGGCTATAGTGTCACTTTGAACTTTTCATACTTGAACATCTTGTTCAGCCAATTAAACATAAGCTCTCAACGATGACCCAGGTGGGACTTGAACACAGAGACTAATGCCATAACCCTTTAGGCCACTGGGACTTTTACTGGTGGAGCCAGAGGTATTCACAGACAGTCTTGCTCACACTAAACTAAAAAAAATACCTCAGAAGATTACCAGTTCTATGCTTATTCTCATGGCTATAATGTCACTTTGAACTTATCCTGGAATTTCTTGCATAGCCAATTTAAATGAAACCCCTCAAAGATGACACAGGTGGGACTTGGACCCACAATCCCCAGCTCTGGAGGCTGATGCCTTATCCATTAGGCCACTGGGCCCTCTCTTTGGTTAACCCAGAGGCAGAGACAGTCTGATGCAAGATAAATCGATAGATCTTTCAGAAAATTGCCAGTTATATGCTAATTTTCATGTTTCGTTGTCATGGCAATAGTGGTAAACTGATAGAGCTTTCAGAAAATCGCTCATGATGCCACTGGGCCACTTCTCTGGTTGACCCATTCACAGACAACAATCCCCACAATCCCCTGCTCCGAAGGCTGGTGCCTTATCCATTAGGCCACTGGGCCCTCTCTTTGGTTAACCCAGAGGCATTCACAGACAGACTTATGCAAGCTAAACTGAAAGAGCATTCAGAAAACTGCCAGTTCTATGCTAATTCTCATGGCAATAGTGTCACTTTGAAGTTATCATCCTGGAATTTCTTTCATTGCCAACTTAAATGTAAACCCTGAAAACAACCCAGGTGGGATTTGAACACTCAAACCCCAGTTCCGAAGGCTGATGCCACTGCACCTTTTCCCCTGGTCAACCTAACCTGCAAGATAAATTTTCAGGGCTTTCAGAACCTATGCTATGCTCTATGCTGTTTCTATGGTATGCTATGCTATTTCTAACTCTATGCTAGTTCTCATGTTTTGTTGTCGTGGCTATAGTGCCACTTTAAACTTATCATCCCAGCAGTTCTTGCACAGCCAACTTAAATGTAACACAACAAAAGCAACCCAGGAGGAACTTGAACACAGAGGCTGATGCCATAACCCAGAGGCATTCACAGACAGTCTGATGCAAGATAAACTGATAGATCTTTCAGAAAATTACCAGTTATATGCTAAGTTTCGTTGTTCGTTGTCATGGCAATAGTGATAAACTGATAGAGCTTTCAGAAAATAGATCATGATGCAACCACTGGGCCCTGGGCCTCTTCTCTGGTTGACCCATTCAAAGACAGACTTATGTAAGCTAAACTGAAAGAGCATTCAGAAAACTGCCAGTTCTATGCTAATTCTCATGGCAATAGTGTCACTTTGAAATTATCACCCTGAATTTCTTGCATAGCCATCTTAAATGTAAACTCTGAAAAACAACCCAGATGGGACTTGAACACTCAATCCCCAGTTCCGAAGGCTGATGCCACTGCACCTTTTTCCCTGGTCAACCTAACTTGCAAGCTAAACTTTCAGGGCTTTCAGAACCGATGCTATGCTCTATGCTGTTTCTATGGTATGCCATGCTCTATGCTATTTCTAACTCTATGCTAGTTCTCATGTTTTGTTGTCG
>NW_015549696.1:702871-703754 GCF_001515605.1 Sinocyclocheilus anshuiensis | reverse complement strand
AATTTCAAATCCATAATTACTTAAATTCGTAATATCTACAGATGTGATTCATATTATAAGAGCAGTTATAGCTGAATTAATCACATGTGGTAGGATGAAATCAGTTTGAAATAGCGAAAGATAAAGTTCAGATGTAACTGATCAAGTCACTTCAACACTTCAAAACACTGCATTTAAGACCACAAAATGCTACGTGCTAACTGCTAGCCTTCGATGCTAATAGCTCTGCATACTAGCGTGTGCTTACACACAGTCGATGGTTATACACAGTTTACGCCCTTCATGTGAAATGATGGCGCCTTTCAAACTGAACAACCAAAAAGCACTCTTTAGACTTATCTTCATAGCGCTGACCACTCACTCGACTCGTTCGAGTGAGGTAAATTAATGTACAGATTTACTGCAGATCTCGGCGGATCTAAGCAAAAAAAATAGCGTTCGGATACTCTCTGAGCACTGCGTTTTCAAGTTCACCAGTTTTAGCGAATAAGTGGCAGAGGACTATCAGTTAGCTAATCTGATATTCTCAAACCAGGGAGATGAATAGCATAGTTGAATTTGGAAGTGGAACACGCACTATACAAATCAAGCTATGAAGGCCTTTTAAAAGACAGAAAAACAAGGAACACGCTCGCTTCTCTATTCATGCGCTTTAGAGCGGCTTAGTTTTGTCTCGGCAGACAAAATTTAAATGTTTTACTGCAGTTCAACTTTAAACAACAACTTGAGTTTCACTTCATTCATTCAACATGCTGGCATTCCACAATAGAGTATACAGTAACACAACAAACTCTGTTTCTCTGTATCTAATCTATTCTTCCGGATCAAAATAGAAAAGATTCACAATAATGTCTTGGTGTTATGCATTTATAAAGCCAAATCT
>NW_015549696.1:697290-700161 GCF_001515605.1 Sinocyclocheilus anshuiensis | reverse complement strand
TGTTGAATAAACGGAAGTCCATGGACCGAATTCGTGACAAGGGGGTTGGTTTTGCTGTTTTAGGAAGAAAAAACAAGCTGACCTAAGTTTTGAGGAAAACCCTATTTTCCTTTTGGGGTTTTGCCACTAACAGGCTTAAGCCAAACGGGCAAACTTATAACAAATGTTGCTGAGTTAATTAACTGAAGGAGAGAGGAAAGAAGGCCTAACAGGTAGACGCAGAACTTAATTGCAAATGAAATTAGAATTTCAAATTAGAAATGGTATTTCCTGGTTAAAATTCTATGATGTTATCATTCAAATTGATGAAAGCAATTAAAATTAAAATTAATCAATAAGTACCTTGAAGCAGGGTAACCCAACCCTATTGAGCTACAGATGAAATTACAATTTCAGAGCATTATTGACAGTTAAGGATTAAAATCTTAATGATGTTTGTCATTAAAATTATCAGAGCAATTACAATTGAACTGATCAGCAAATATTGTTGCAATATGGAAACAGGAACTGTAATTAATTATTAACTGAAATTAAAATTTCAAATTTGTAATTAATTATGAAATTAAATCAGAAACTTTGAATCCCTAAGGATAGCAAGTTACTAATACCCACTGATGTTCCTACAATCATAAGGGCAGTTATAATTAGCTTAATCCGTACCATCCCAATTACTTACAAATACAATCAAAAATTTCAGAGCCCTATTGATAATGATTAAAAATTCTAATGTTGTTGTCATTAGATTATAAGAGCAATTTATAATTAAATTAATCAGTAGATATTGTTGCTATGTGAAAGCAGGAACTGAAATTAATTTGTGAACTGAAATTAATATTTCAAATCTGTAATTAATTATGAAATTAAATTAACGATTTCAAATCCTTAAGGATAGCAAATTAATAATATCTACTGATGTCACTAAAATTGAGCAGTTATGGAATCAATCACAACATAGCATTAAAGTAATGAGGACGAGAACCATAATTAATTGTTAATAAAACAACAGCATTTAAACTGGTATAGTAAACAAGCTGAAGGGGAAAGGACAAACCTTTAACGACCGTGATTAAAACTAACTGGGAGATCGCTAATCTGATGGTTGGTTAAAATCGCATAACAGTTACAGTAAGGTTTATTAAGTTTGCATCTGTCAACGTTCTTTTCAATGGGAGGAGAGGAGAAGAGAGATAAGATGGATAAGTGTAAAAGAGAGAGAGATGAGGTGAAAGAACACACTAGTGTGAGAGTTCAGATACACACGCTTAGATCACATCAACACTGCCAAACATTGCATTCAAGACCACCAAAATGCTACGTGCTAACCGCTAGCCTTCAATGCTACTAGCTTTGCATAGGCTTCAATGCAAAAGCGTTAGCTTCAGTTAGCTTAGCTCATGCTATTTGTTTACAAATAGCTCAAAAATGGCGCTGGCGAATTGCGCTTGCGCTCTTCAAAGTTACCCCGGAAAGGGTTTCTTAGAACTTCCGGGCTACGGCTGTTACTATGGCAACGTACCCTGCAATAACTAGCGTGTGCTTACACACAGTCGATGGTTATACACAGTTTACGCCCGTCATGTGAAATGATGGCGCCTTTCAAACTGAACAACCAAAAAGCACTCTTTAGACTTATCTTCATAGCGCTGACCACTCACTCGACTCGTTCGAGTGAGGTAAATTAATGTACAGATTTACTGCAGATCTCGGCGGATCTAAGCAAAAAAAATAGCGTTCGGATACTCTCTGAGCACTGCGTTTTCAAGTTCACCAGTTTTAGCGAATAAGTGGCAGAGGACTATCAGTTAGCTAATCTGATATTCTCAAACCAGGGAGATGAATAGCATAGTTGAATTTGGAAGTGGAACACGCACTATACAAATCAAGCTATGAAGGCCTTTTAAGGAAATGAGGAACACGCTCATTTTTCTTCGTGCACTTTTCTAGAGCGACTTATTTTGTCCTGACAGACACAATTTTACACACATACACACACATACAGTTCTGAAGAATGAAAGTTAACGGAGTTTGTATGAAGTTCCCAACGTTCTAACTCGTTTTCCACGAGTTCTTTTAAATTCAATCTGAGAGAATCACAAAGCAGAGACTTGCCTTATCTTTACTGCTTAAAATCAATCATCAGCGCCAGTTCAGCAGATAAAAGATTTTGTTTGTTACTTGCGTTCAAGTTGACAGTTGATGTTTCAACTGTTTCCTCGTTGCTGACAACAGGCTTCCTGGATTGCTGCTTGAGGGAATCCCAGGGCTGTGGATTGGCTGCTGACGCGGCGTCTGGATGACATAGTTTCTGGGGATGCCTTCCTGATGAATGGGGTTTCCTGGTGACGCAGAGGCTCTGGTTGTTCTTCTGAAAGAGTCTGAGTTTGCAAGACTCTAGACTTTTGAAGATCTCTGGCAGTCACGAAGTTTCAACAGAAGTGTTTGAGTTTTGGAGTCTCGCCCGTGTGATGTTATGGGATGGGAGCGCTTTGTAGCGCGGTCACCAAGGCGCAAAGCCAACGGTCTAGAGAGAGAGAGAGCGAGCGAGCAACATCTGTTCAGGCATTGGGTTTTTAAGCAAGCCCGATTTAGTCCATCCCATGACGCGATCTTCCAATCGACTTGTCGCAAGGCGGAGCGTGCATACATTAACATGATGCTTCAATTTATCATATGGGGAAATTAAGATTTGGCTGATACTTATAAAAAGGGTTGTAATTGTGTGCATGATAATGAAAATGAACATGAACATTTAATTCCCCTAAGTTATTGCTAATGACACGAGCTTCCATTTAACATCAAACATCAGGTATTTTGCATACTCATTAATAGTCTTATCTACTAAAAGGAAAAGTTATAAGGCAAAGATTAAAA
>NW_015549696.1:695153-696056 GCF_001515605.1 Sinocyclocheilus anshuiensis | reverse complement strand
ACGGTCATGGGGTCCAGGAGTGTCTGTCGCTGGAACATTTCCAGATACCAGGTTCTTTGTTCTGTTGGTTATTAGATAGTTTATTTATGCTGAAGCCAGTCACGAGACAACCCTGACGTTCTGTTGCTTAAATGAGTCCAGATGCAGGGGTCAGTTATTGCGGTCTTAGTGCTTTTCTTTGAGTCTCTTGAGAAGATAAGCCGAAGGGGACAGGAACTGCTGAGACTGACCCTGGACCCTGTATTAGTTTTATGACCGCAGATGGCTGGGGAGGGGAATCTTTAGTTTTCCGGTAGAGATTCAAGATTCAATGTTTGTTTGTGTCTGCTCACAGATTAAATGGTTTCTGTTTTTGAAGACAGAAATCCTACACCAACCAGGGTTAACCTTACAGTAGTACTCAACACTAAATTCTGTCAGACTTTCAAAACACTTCTTCACTTGAATTAAGATTATAATAATTTAATTTTAAAGCACAGCCACCACAAAATCAGACTTTAGCACCTCTTTTTGCTTTGAGATCGTTCTGAGGTTAAATACAGATTTAAAATCATAACAAGAAGCCATTTAATAGCTATGATATTGTTTTTGAAATCAAACCTTTAGCTTAGCTATGACAGGAAACACTGGCATTTAACAATGCCTTGGTAAAAAAATTAACTGTTAATCTTAAAGGGGTCATATGATGTTGCTAAAAAGAACATTATTTTGTGTATTTGGTGTAATGAAATGTCTTTATGCGGTTTAAGGTTAAAAAAATACATTATTTTCCACATACTGTACATTATTGTTTCTCCTCTATGCCCCGCCTTTCTGAAACGCGTCGATTTTTACAAAGCTCATCGGTCTGAAAAGCGAGGTGTGCTGTGATTGGCCAGCTATCCAGTGCATTGTGATTGGCCG
>NW_015549696.1:690858-695073 GCF_001515605.1 Sinocyclocheilus anshuiensis | reverse complement strand
AAGAATATCTCTTTGGATTTGAGACTTTAGTCTTTGCAACTTTACAGATCTTCTTTATGCACCAAGAGTTTGTGAGACTCCAAAGAGAAAGCAAAAATTTAAATTATATACAAAGACCCAAATAGGAGACTAAACAGTAATCGAATACGCATGTTTCCTATTCTGTGTCATAAACTCCTGAAACATTGTTGTCTCATATTTTAGAGCAGTCAATGCAATTTGGGAAAGAAATCAATCAAATCTGTATGTGTATGAAAATATTCAGATGTAACCCCTGCATTTGTGATCGGAGAAATGACAAACAATAAGCGCTACTCTACACTGCTCAAAACTCGTGTTTGAATCATCAATGGCAAATTCTTTAAATATGAAAACATACTTATAGGCTGTGAGTCAGAACAGCCGGCATTGTAGTCTACTCTCCCAGGATCAGGAAACAGTTCTCCATAAAATGCACTGCACACATCTGAATATTTGGGTTGAACTGTTCTGGAACAGTGTTGTAAATACAACTCAATCACTTAACCACTTGAGAACGGCGCGGCCGGCGGGCTTGCGGCAACCGCATGTGATGACCCCGGGCTGGACTCCGCTTGTCAATGCAATTTGGGAAAGAAATCAATCAAATCTGTATGTGTATGAAAATATTCAGATGTAACCCCTTTTGTAATCGTTAACATTTTCAGAAGTAATTACACATATTTTTCTCAGTAACTGTAGCAGATTACAATTGCAGGTTACACTTTATTTTAAGGTGTCCTTGTTACAGTGTAATTATACATTTAAGTACTGAGTTATTATAATTTACTACATGTACTTACTATATAGCTATGGGTTAGGGTTTGGCTTAGGGTTACCTGCATTTAATTATGCATAATTAATTGTTACTAAAATAGTAAGTACATGTAATGTGTAACTAGGACACCTTAAAATAAAATGTTATCCAGTTACATTTATTTTGTAATTAACTTACGTAATTCCATTACATATAACTAGTTACTCCCAGCACTAAAGATAGGTAAAATGTTTTGTATAATAAGCTTTATTTGCACTATGAAAATGCAATCTGGCCTCCTATGCATTGCATTCGAGTCCTATATTCAGTACTTCATAGAACTGCTAACTGCATGTCTGCCCACCTGAAAGTGGACAGCTTCTTACATTCTTCTTTTCAGATTCACTCAAACTCTGACAGACTGAAAGCAACGTGCCTTTGAGTGGGATCTGCAATCATTAGGTCAAGTCAAATAGTTTTATGGAGTTCACATCCAGGCTTTGCTTGACCACTTGAGAACACTCAGAGATGTCTGGAAGCTACTCCAGCTTTGTCGTACTTGTGAAGTTTAGGTTTTCAAGCACAGATCTCTTTGTGCTTGGCTCAGAGCAATATTCTCTGGGTCCTAACTAGTGTCACAGTTTGAAAAGCTTACACACAAGGCTCTGCTGCTGCCCACCATGCTGGCTGAGGTGATGAGTGGAAGCTATTTTGGCCAGACAATGACAGTGTCCAAGAACTGTAAGTTTATTGTCTACCAATCTGGTCAGTTTTTGAAGGAGGCAAAGTTTTATAACAAAATTAATATATAAATTAATTTAGAAGCTCACTGTACTATTTATATGACGGAATTACCATTTCAGTCATTAAATATTTACTTGTTGATGTCTAAAGCCGACTTTGTAATGCTGGTGATGTTGAATGTTTCATGATTAACACTTGTTAAATTGTTAAAAGTGGACAAGTGCAAAGTTTCTAAAAATGAACAAACAAAATACACTTGAATTCACTGTCTGGTATATTCAAATTGATAACCCTCACCCCGACACCGACCGAAACCCAAATCAAACCCACACCCTTGGTCACTGACTGACTGGCAAGCAAGCCAGCTTTTGGATTTGCACAGAGCCTTTGAACTGAGCATTTGGCCAAAGAGCTCAGCTCTTATTTCAACAGAAATGTAAGAATAATATCAACAGGAATAGAAGTTAATTAGCCCTTACTTCCTCTCCTAGCCAGTATTTCACAGAGCTCTTGTTATTTCAAAGTGTTGCACTTTTCTACAGTTCTCCAATTGGAAGTGCATCCGTTTATGCTTCTCTTCAACTTCAACACACTTTTTCACACATCGCAGGCTTTAATCAGTAGAAAGTGGAAACAATAATCACATTTCACAAGCCTGACATTAGCTTGGCTGTCGATTGTAGAGAATACGACTGTTCCCAAATTGTTTTCAGATGTTTCAATAAAAAAAATAAATGTCTTTCTATTTGTCCTGATGGCCATATAATAGAAGATAATTATAGGTATCTGTGTACTTAAATTGATTATAATAGTCTTAGATGGAGATATGTTGGTTTAGACTAGAGGGACAAACAGCATCTGTTTCTAACGCAGACTGGTTGCAAGGAATATGCACTATACAAAAACTGGAGAAGTTTTCTCTCTCTGAACCCTGTTTAAAGTTATTTATAAGCAAATAATTATGGGCATTTAATTAAGGGTTGTCAAGGTCATGATGAAATGCAGAAAATGTGTTTGTCATTTTAATCAGTGTCTGACAGCTTTATTTATCATAATCCTTTGAGACCATTTTACCAACTTTAAAAGTCGGTAACATCAGTTTTCAATCGCTTTCAGCAAGGAGAATTTTGCTTCTGTAAGACTGGTTAAGTGGTGTTCATAAGCAGCTTTGCGTTTGTAAAATTTGATCTTAACAATTCACAGTTATCTAATGCAATTGATCTAGATTTTTACATTTTCTGAAGAAACACAAAGTCTTTATGAAATCCTGGCCCCTAGATATGAAAATAGAAAAGTAATAAAACACCTTTCCCCAATGAGTCACATGATTTGAGATATCATATATATATATATATATATATATATATATGTTTTTTCAAAAATTGTACAAATTGGTACGGGTGAGGTTGTATGAATACATACAAATTAGCTACCTAGTAAAATATGTAAGAATTGCTCTGAGATCAGGCTCATGAGTCACATGATTTGACATAGCATTCATATCTGTTGCACAAATGGTGAAAGATTTTAGGGTTATTATGGTTTTGGAAAACACCATAAGTATGAGCATTAATAATAGTGATGCTTGCCTTAGCAAACAACACTTACTCTACAATCTGCTGTGGAAAAAAATAAGCACCCCCCAAAATCAATGGCAGGTGTTGACCCCTTCAGCAGAAATCAATTCTTGAAAGACAGCCACTATCAATCTACTACTACATTGGCTTAAAGACATTTCTGTTTAATTCCCTTCACAGAACCACCTCAGCCATGAGATGTTTAAGGGCTTTCATTTATGAACTACCTACTTCATTCCACTACATTTCAGCGAGGTTAATGTCTGTGCTTTAACTTGTTCATTGCACTGGCATCCATTTGTTCTTTTATTAGCCATTCTTTATTATTAACTCAATTGATTTGCACGATTGTTTTGTCACAAGGCGTAATTGCATTTAACCTTCAGGTAACAATGGGCCCTCATTCTCCTCAAGTACACTCTGCTAACATGAGGTTTGATTGATTGACCAAGATAGAAATGTTCAGTAGCAGAAGAGCATCCCTCAGTCAAACAAGCTCGGTACAGTATGGTACACTCATACACTATCTGATGTAAATCTATGTTTTTTTTTCCAATTTATTTTTGTTTATTGTGAACATTCATTTCAGTACAATCATGTAGCATATTTCAAGTTACATACAATGCTCGATGCAACCATAGAGTATCTTTACAATATGTAGATATGTACAATTACCTAGTATGTTTTAACTATAAACTCAACCTTCGTTAAATTGTTTCAAAGTATAACCTGTTTTCCTTTTTACAAAGAAAAGTAACGTTAAAATAAAATGTATTTAAAAAAAAAACTATATACATCCAGGGTGAGAACGTGTACTAATTCAATTTCCATAAATCTAGGTTTCAATCACACCTTAAGAATGCAAGTATACTCTAAAAATAAATGTTCCAGAGATAGATTTTCACACTGATGTGATAAAAGAACCATTTTTGTTTCTGCAGAGAACCTTCTATTGAAAAGTTCTTCTGCAAATTTGTATTTAAAAAAAAAAAGTTCAACGAACAAAGGACTAGAATTTCATAGGGACTTGGGGATGGACATTTTTGACTTGCCAGTAAGCAAACACCAAGCACTTAGCAATGTGCTATAGCAAACATGTGATATATATATATATATATA
>NW_015549696.1:684927-690686 GCF_001515605.1 Sinocyclocheilus anshuiensis | reverse complement strand
CTCACAGCAGCACGTTGTGGATGCATTCGCAATAGCAAGTCTCGGTACTTGCTCTGCTGCAGCAGCAGCAGCGTAGCAGATCTATTCCGCCAAGACCAAATACATTAACATTGTCATGTACATTACAATGCCAATCCCTCCGAGAGTTGTCATGACAGAGATATATATTTGCATATATAATTGTATATTTAATTGTGAACTGTTAAATCTAAGAGACTTTAGAAGAACCACTTTTGGTTTTCCAAAGAACCTTTCAGTGAACAGTTCTTAAAAGATTCATTGTTTTATTAGTGTGAAGAACATTTTACAGGGCCGTTCACAATGCCAGACGTGCAGTTTTCTCCCTTTTTTTTTTTTTCTTTCTAAACTCGGAAGGTTGTGCTCCCATGGCATCAAATCAAAAATGACCTGCGTTCTCTATGACGATGCGAAAGTTTCAGCATAGGTTAACCCCAGAACTCACTAATTTTCAAACCCTGGTTATGGCCATGTCCACGGGTGTTCTTGCTTAATAATAAATGTTTATCTTTTGATTATTGCTGTTGCCTCTAATAATTCTGTGTGTGATTTTATGTGATGTGAACAATTCAAACAATGTGCGATTGTAGACATACAAAGCATTCTAAAGAAAACAAGTTGCAATAGACCCTTTTCACAGTGACGTCAGCTAACTTCCGCTTTCCCGCAAAGCAGTGTATCTGTATTTCCGTTATACCTTTACACTGAAGACTTTTCTGGAAAATGTGGGAAAAACTTGAAATATGAAAGGCGTTAGTTAAGACTAATAATGTTAATGTACTTACAGTCAGGTTCTTTTGCAAACGTTTTTCTGCATCTGCTTTAGATGGGAGGCTTGTTTGCCACAACTGCTTGCTTTCAGATTTGTATGACAACTTGATTATGTGTCCTCACAAAATACATACTTGAAACCTTTTCACTTGTTATTTCGGTTTATGTAATTCCTTGGATAAATTGTGAGTACACTGTGTAAATTAAATGCCCAATTCGGCAATAAAAAGACAAACAATGTGATTTTGTTTTTATTTACTATGGGAAAATGACATAGACACAAATAATTTTTTTATATTAAATAATTTTACTACATGGCAAGATTACCATCCATAAAGGCAAGTGGTCTGAAAAGAAACTCATTATCCAGTTCAAGAATAAAATGGCTTAATATTGAAACAATACAAAAAGGGTAGCCACGTGGTTCTACAGAACTTTGGACTTCTACAATTACTTAAATTCCTCCATTCAATTTAGCTTTAATTAAATGTATACCGTGTTTTTACTTTGTTAATTATTATTGATTAATATGATCGATCGTATTTTATTTCCGTTAGGCTATATGCAATGTGATCTTTAAAAACAGCTATGACCTGCGTTATTTACACAAATGCTGGCAAATGTTTTTAACTGTAAAGCTTTTTATATAAGCTTAATATATTTAATATTTATTTCTGAATTACATTAAATAATAAAACAGAAAATTATACTCACTACACTACAAGTACAAGCTTGTTTTGTTGAACTATTGTACATACAGGCGCTGTATTGAGCAGGACATAAATTACTGAATGAAAAGGCTTTCTGTTACCACATGTAAATGTCTAAAACGTTTGCATATTTGAAAAATATATCTAACCAACTTCATCTAACTGCAATAAAGACAGCAAACAGTGCGCGAGAGTCGCGGGGATCAGTGACTGACTGCAATGCTCCGTTTTCAACTCCTCCCTCGACTTCAAGCGGCAAATCTCGCCGATCTGTATTCGGTAAGTTCGTTTGAGATGCCAGATGCCTCTCCCTGAATGAGGACGAGAATAGACAGCAGCAGTCATCCTCTAATTGTATTTGTGGCAGTTGTACAAGCGTCTGGGTGAACTCCATGCTGGTAGCAATAGCGCTTTACTATGCTGGTGGAAGTAAGAATAGGGTGTGTGTTCACGGTGTGTGTTCACTGCTGTGTGTGTGCACTTTGGATGGGTTAAATGCAGAGCATGTCACTTCACTCACTCACTCACTCACTCACTCACTCACTTCACTCACTCATAACAAAAAATGTTTCTGAAGACAATCACCGATTGCACCTTTAAGCTGTGTCGTCAGTCAGTCATTTCCCATCATGTTTTTGATCAGCTTGCCTCTTCCTGAATGAGGACGATAATAGACAGCAGCAGTCATCCTCTAATCGTATTTGTGGCAGTTGTACAAGCGTCTGGGTGAACTCCATGCTGGTAGCAATAGCGCTTTACTATGCTGGTGGAAGTAAGAATACCCTGCTTCATGTCAGAACGGAAGTCGCGTGACGTCATGTGAAAAGGGCCTATTTGCAGACCTTCTAATGACTCAGTGGAATATTTAACATATTAATTTTCTCAAATGTAATGCACATTTAAAACAGGTACAGTTTCACAAAGTCCCACTGTCGTAAAGTTATAAAGATTTATGTTTTTTTTTTTAAATGATCAAAAATAATGCCGTTTATTACAGAATATTATGGTGATCAATTTTCTCAATTCACTCACCATTGGCAGGTGTGACAAGTGTGTTCATTTTGGACTCTGAATATCGGAAAACTGGTTTGATCTCTGCATGAGGAAATCATACATCCCAACTGCTGAGACCAAAGCAGACCACAGCTTTCTGATGTTTCTCTATGTTTTTCTCTAATGTTTCCACCTTCTGCAGAACGAAAAAAAAAGTTTGCAATGCGGGTGGAATCATTTGGGAAAGTGTGGGCACACATTTGTTCACAAATACAAAACTGCCAGGCTGAGATGCCCCTCATCAGAAGTGGTAGACTGTCTAGTCTAGACTGAGGGTGTCTGTTTTTCTCACTTCCTGTAACCCCCTCACCCCACAGACAGACAGAAAGCTACACACACTGCATGTTCATATCAGAGGAAGGTCTGTTCCTTTAGAGACATGGCATTACTCTATTATTTAAGAGTGAAGTCTATCGAGCTGTGATTTTCACACATGCACACACTGACACTTCATTAAAATCTCATCCACATCACTACAGCTCTGGAATCAGACTGATTATTTTCATTCAAAACAAAACCTGATGAGAGTGTCTTAGAAATAAAGCAGAAAAACAATAGATTTACACTGAGTTTGTGCACAAAGCAAATGTAGACAATAGGAAAAATAGAGGTGGTAACATTATAAGGACGTGCTTTACATTATCTGTTTTTATAAAAAAATAAAAATAACGTGTAATTTTTAGAGTTCAGCCTTATATTCAATGGTAATTAGTGAAGTTTACCATTACTAGCCACTTTCTCACAGCATGTAGCCATTCAATGAAATATTTGACTGCTAGTTGGCATTCCTAGTTTTGGTTGCCCTAGTAACGGTTGTGAACATCACTACTGCTAAGATTTAAATAATGCAGAAGATGCATTCCTGTCGGTCAAACATAGGAACGACCAACTTCGGTTTCAACAAACCAGGTTCAATAGAAAAAAGGGACAAAATGCGCTGAATGTCGATACATAACAAATGTTACAAATATACAAACAAATATACAAACTGACCATTGAAAAACCTATATCAATCAGTGATTAACCTAAATATTGAGGAGTGTGTTTATGCATTCATGCATATACTATATTCAGAACTGCTGAGTTGTTCACATATTGATCAGTGAATTGCACATGCTTACTCTTTGATGAACGAGTAAGAAAATAGTTAGTAAGGTAGTTGTTAAGTTTAGGTATTGGGTAGGATTAGGGATGTAGAATTAATAAACAGTCAATATGTTAATAATAGGCATGCTAATAAGCAACTAGTTAGTGAGAATTAGTCTCTATACTAAAGTGTTACCAAAAAAACTATATTGTATGAATGCACCAATATTGTTTACTTTGCATGATGTTATGCAAGTCATTCTAAATGATGAAGAAATATACTTGAAAAAGGAGCTGACTGTTCAGTCTCTGAGACCAAAACATTTCTCACTATGACATTTCAGATCAGAATACTATGACAAATCGGATTTTAATTGGATTTTAAACCACAAATGGTTATGATTTAGAACTTCTTCCTTTTTTTTAGGCTATACAAACAACTAAATGGATTTGAATTACAGATCTGCTGCCTGTCTCTACAAAGCCTTAGAGATGAGGGGTGGGTTCTTTTAACATGGCCAAAAAGCAATCACTTACATTTTTCCTCCATTAAAAAAATATATAATCTTTTGACCTAGAATTTCAGTCAGTCTTGAGAACATAAAGCATTGTCCAACATAAATAAATACATAAAATAAACATTACACTTAAAATATTTTAAATTCTCAGGAAAAATAGAGTCAGACTTCTTTGCTTCTCTCATCATTTCATCATCTAGCATCTCTCTCCACGGCTCTGTTCCAAAACCTTGAGAGCTGCTTACTAAGTTGCCTACAGCTCCCGTTTCACCTGTGAGGTAGTTCTGTAATTATGCTGCCTTCTGAGACACCTTCCTGTGGTCAAATTAAAAGGTAGCATTGCATGTGCCCTTCACTGAGAAGGCAAGCCAAACTCAAAAAATGCATCTGATGGCAGACAATTTGAGAGAAATAACCACAATAACCAAAGCCTTCTCTGCTGGTGTAACAGTTCTCAAAATAAATAAATACATATTTTTCTATTTAATTTTCAGTCTCCCATTTACAGTATTTCCAATAATTTTAATATCCAATATTGTCCATTTGAGGCTTTGTTATTGTGTACAAAGAAAAGTGTCATCAAGTATAACCAATCTGAATATATTCCTAAAAGTCCCTTAAGTCTGAGCTTTAGTCTGCAAATTAATATAAACGAAATCTAGATTAGGTGTAGGGGTAATTTGGGTAGTTTCAATGTAAAAGATTTTAACAACGTTAAAAAAAAGGCCCAGACAAAATTATCGATATACTGTACTTAAAAATAACTTGATTATACATTTAATATAAAATAATTTCAAAATTGTTTAATACTGATAAAGTACCAGAAACTGTTTGGAAATAAAAATGTTTAATATCAAATAGTGACCGTAAATAATGTTCCCCTTCAGGAACTCGAGCTGCGTCGAAACGCTAAGGGAATGCCTCCAGCGTGAACACGCTCTGAATCACATGTGTAATCACGGGCGGGGTGACGTAGCGACCAGGAAGCATAAAAGCACGTGCGGTGAAACCGGCGTCAGCTTTCTGTCATTCAGTAAGTGCTTTGTGTGTGTCAATCTTACTTGGTGTTGTCTGTCCATTATCACTCTTTATTTTACCAATACGAGTGTAGCCAAACATATGGCGAGAGCAGGCAGCATCTCAGGCTGTGTGTTCTTCCCTGCCCGCGCTATATTTCGGGTGGGGATACACACAGTTTGTGTGTTGTCTGCTTGGGAGCAAAACACGCAGAGTCAGCTCTCGTTTGTCACTGCGTATGCTTTGCTCTCCGAGGGCTCTCTTTGAGGAGGGAGTCTTCACCGGCGTTCCTCGCGGCGCCGGCCCCGCTTTCGCCGAGGTGGAGCGGTGGCTGTGCTCGTGGGGTTCGCATATGGATCCGGTGGAGGGAATGTAGACGGGCAAGTCCCTATCGTCTTCCTTAACCACCAGATCCAGCGCCCGCTCTCAGGGTTCGGAAGCCCACACTGCGGTTTTTCCCCCCGGTGAGAGGGCTCGATGCTCCGCCTGTCTTCCTCCGAGCAGGTTGATGAGGGCGTCGATGAGCTCGCCAGTTACACAAGCATACATGTTACACAAGCATATTATGCCTAATATTATAATGAGC
>NW_015549696.1:683064-683750 GCF_001515605.1 Sinocyclocheilus anshuiensis | reverse complement strand
CGGTCCCGCTTCTGCTGAGGCACGGCGGCGATTGAAATCGCGGGGATCGCACATGATTTGGCAGACGGGTTCTCCCTATCTCCACCCGCGTTCCCTTGATCTAGCGCTCTCTCGAGGTTCAGAAGCCCACCCTGCGGTTCTTCCCACCGGAGAGAGGGCTCGACGCTCCGCCTGTCTTGCTCCGAGGAGGTGGACGTGGAGGATGGAGCGGAGCTGTCTTACAGTCGCACAAGCATTATGTCTATATCAGCATTTACAGCATTTACTGGGGAGCGGAGCTTGCGCAGTCAGCTCTCGGAAATAAGGGGCTGATTGTGGCTGGGCACGGCTTGCGCAGTCAGCTCTCGGAAATAAGGGGCTGATTGTGCTTCTCCCTGCTGGGCACGCTCCGCTCCCGCTGGGCACGCTCCGAGGAGTGTGTCCGTGCTTGCGAGCTCGCGGTTCGGTCCCGCTATTGCTGAGGCACGGCGGCGATTAAGATCGTGGGGATCGCACGTGGATCTAGCAGATGGGTTGGAGACGGCTCGCCCTCCTGCACTCTGCACTCCCTAGATCCAGTGCTCTGTCTCGAGGCTCGGAAGCCCGCGCTGCGGTTTCTTTGAGTGAGAGGTGAGAGCTTGCTGCTGCAGCTATTTTTCTCCGAGGAGATTGATATTGTTTGTGCGGCTCCCCCCCCGCCCCCGCGA
>NW_015549696.1:681993-682962 GCF_001515605.1 Sinocyclocheilus anshuiensis | reverse complement strand
CCGCCCAGCAGGGGCTGCTGGGCGGGAGCAGTCCCAACCTACCGTGTTCCAGCTTCTCATTCTGGGGGCGTCACTTCTCGTACTCCGCAGAATCGAGAGTCAGAGTGGTGCTCCCAGGCCGAAGGCTTCTAGCTCTAGCTCTAGCTCTAGGATAGTCTCCGTCTAAAACGTCCTGATGCCTAAGGCCTATAGGACTTCTGAGGGCCAGCTCCCTCTGGGGAAGAGTGGTGTACACCGCATTACACGGTGCCCGTCTCTCCTCAGTGCCCTCAGGAGATCGGTCTGCCAACCCTGCCGGTCTGATTCCCTTAGTAGACTAACGTGTCTCGGTGGGTCCTGCACACTGTAGAGTGAGACTATAGAATCCAGTTCTCCTCCGCCTCAGTTAAACTGAGGCGGAGGAGAACTGGATTCTATAGTCTCACTATAGTCTCACGGGGTCATCCCCACTGTGGTGGGTCCCAAGCAGGCTCTGGTCATGGAACAGAAGTAGATACTCTTTTGAGGAAGGAGGCCATCGAGGTGGTCCCTCCTCACGTAGCAGAGTCCGGGTTCTACAGTCGATACTTCACCGTTCCAAGGAAGGATGGAGGGTGGCGTCCTATTTTAGATCTGCGTCATTTGAACCGCTCAGTCAGGCGACTGATGTTCAGCACGCTCTCACTCAAACAAGTCGTGTCTCAGATCAAGTCCGAAGACTGGTTTGGCACGATTGATCTAAAAGATGCACATATCTCCATCCTTCCTCATCACAGGAAGTTCCTGAGGTTTGCTTTTGGGGGCAAAAGTTTACCAACACAGATTTCTTCCTTTGGCCTTGCACTCTCACCCCACACTTTTACGAATCAACCACATCGACGATTGGTTGATATTAGCTCAATCAGAGCAGATGGCGGACATCGAGATGTCGTTCTCGCTCACACGAAAGAGCTGGGGTTAAGACTTAATGCCAAGAAAAGTGTGCTTTCT
>NW_015549696.1:681621-681909 GCF_001515605.1 Sinocyclocheilus anshuiensis | reverse complement strand
GTGGTTTCTTTTGGCCTGCTGTACATGAGACCCCTACAGTGGTGGCTTAACACCAAGGGGTTCTCCCCGAGGAGAAACCCACATCGCATGCTCAAGGTCACGCGGCGGTGCCTACATGCCTTAGACATGTGGAGGAAACCTTGGTTCTTATCTCAGGGCCCGGTGCTGGGAGCTCCTGGTCGCTGCATATGCTAGTGACGGATGCATCTCTCACCGGTTGGGAGCGGTCATGAGTGGTCGCTCAGCCTGCGGCCTGTGGAGCGGCCGCCATCTCACGTGACGCATGAG
>NW_015549696.1:652467-681588 GCF_001515605.1 Sinocyclocheilus anshuiensis | reverse complement strand
GGGGGTCAAGGCTCACTCCTCCAGAAGTTGGCCTTCGGGATGGCGGGCCCTGCCTACTTTAGCCACTCCTGGCTCCCTTTTCTCTCGCCTTAGTTGTGCTCTTCCACACTAGGCAGGGATTTGCAAGTCTGGCGGCGTGGGCATTCTCATTCCCGTAGCGTTTCGACGCAGCTCGAGTTCCTGAAGGGGAACGTCTCCAGGTTACGCATGTAACCATGGTTCCCTGAAGGGAACGAGACGCTGCGTCTCCGGTCCATACTTCCAGCATCCCTGCTAGTGCTTGCTTCACTCCTAGAAGCTGACGCCGGTTACACCGCATGTGCTTTTATGCTTCCTGGTTGCTACGTCACCCCGCCCGTGACGTCTCGCCCATCCATTGGACTGATTACACATGTGATTCAGAAAGTGGTCATGCTGGAGCGTTTCGTCGCAGCGTCTCGTTCCCTTCGGGGAACCATGGTTACATGCGTAACCTGGAGATGTTTTCATTTATAAAGCTCTAAAATTGTTACTGACTGGTGTTTTAGAGCATTTTCTGCAAATATGGAAAAAATAAAGGGTCTCCATTAAATATGTGCAGTTTCACATGTTTAGTGCAAATTGTCACATGACCAGAGCAGTTTACTTCTTGTTTGCACCATGAGATGATGATGGCTGCATCAAAGCTCCAAAACAAAAGGCTATTACTGTATGTTAAAGATATGACAAAGAATTTTGGTACACATTATCTTTAAGGTGTCTAGTATTAATATATGAATTCACAATTATTCAGTTTTGTTGAGTGTGGACATAGAATGAGTAAACATGTTGATGGCAACAATAGTGACCGGTGGGATAATATTTTTTTTTATTTTTTATATCTTAGTATACCTATTCAGTGTTGTATAAGGTTTTTTTAATGTAGAATAGTAACCATATAAAGTGATGAAACGTTTAAAATGGGTTAATAACTGGGCTGAGATAAATACGAATTTTGATGACTGCATAAATAATTTAATTTCAGTATACACATTATCCCACCTGTCACAATTGTGACCAACCATAAAACACACACTTTTCCATAAAAATTAAAAATAATAATTATTGATTATTTCAAGGGGTTACTAATGACACATCATTTTGATATATTCATGATATTTCATGTGAAAAAAATTTGGGATTAAATGGGTTAATTTAATTAAAAATTTATTATTTTATTCAATATTTGTGTGTGCTATATTTTTAAGCAGTGGTTTTGAACCGGGAGGCTGCAGCAAGCATCAAAGGGGGCCTCAAGATTACATACATTTTTTTAAAATAAGATCTAAAATAAGCTAAAACAACTAAACAGTATTTTAATTAACCCCCGCAAAAACTGTTTGTTGCCTTTGAGGAACAAAAATTTCAACTGTCTTGGAAAATCTGGATATATGAAGAAGCTGTGTGATCATGAAAATTGGTCCAATCTGAAAATGCCATGGGTACTTTTGTACATACAGTAGGTCAAGCTTTTTTTCTCTAGTGTAGAAACCATGATAAAAAATAAATAAATTTAATCCATATCCCTAATCCTTATCCAGTAAATGACAATGACTGAAAAAGTCAAGCAAATTCATGGCTTAAGAGTTTAGTTCCTTTATTAAATTTACAAAAACCAGTGTACCTAATAGAATGCATATTAGAGCATGCTAATGCCAAACTCTATTAAAGTCTATTATTTGCTGAGTCTCCACTATTTGTATGACTCAGAGAGTTGCTTTATATGTAGAGAGTTCCAAATGCGTTACTTTTGAGATTCCATTTCTGTCAGGATGCTTTAGACAGGTGTCTGTGTCAGACCACAAGACAGCTCACTAGATTTGGAAAAGAGCCCATCAGTGTTTCTTTTCAAGGTGTTTCCTATCTATCCTCTCACACACTTCATATGATTGACTGTGTCCAGCATCTTTCTCTCCAAATGTTCTTTGTTTGGCTTCTTTCATTCTCTCATCCACTGTTTTTGTTCCACAATGGCTCTGGTACTTTATATCTTTTCATCTTCCACCGTCTTTTCTCTCAAAATCTCTCAAAAGCCCTCTCGTTCTTTCACCAGCTGTGCTCCTGGGAATCATTCCACACCATCATTAGACCCACGATCCCTCTCCTCCTGTTCATCCATCTATTACGGCCCTGCACCTCCTCGGCATGTCACTCGTCTGTCTCGTGCTACACAATTACTGCTGCACACACAATCAGTCCATCTCTTTTACCTCAGAAATATAGACACATGGTCCCTCTGACCGGTTTTTGATCCAAATGGATTTATTTGGTGACCATTTCACTCTCTTTCTCCATTTCTGGTGCGTCACAGACAGGATTGGAAAACTGTGAATAATCAGAACGTCCCTTGTCAAATATAAAACCCATGCGCAGCGGGCACTGGGGTCCAAGGAAGTGAATTCACTGGGACTGCACCTCCAATCCAAGTGAATTCAAATTTAATGAGTCGAATAGCAGCCTAAATTAGCATAATTGACAAGCAGCTTGGATAAGCAAGCTGACAACCGGTCTACTGGAATATATTCTGTGTTAAGCTCTTTTACACAACTGTACTGCTCATTTTTAAATCTCTCTTGGCTTCTGTCATCTTGTTGACATAGCAGTGTCACAACTCATTAAAAGCTATGAAGTTCAAAACATGTATTTCACTTACTTGCCACAGTAGGTTTGTTTAATGCATTTCCTGACCAAGAAAATTGCAGTTAGAATGAATTGGCCTTGGTGGTTGGCTCCAACAAGATGTAATTTGAAGTTACACGGAATGTACAACATATGCAGAAACAATACACAGAATCTACAGAATTTGCAGCTTTGACACATTATGTACAGTAGATTTAAAGTTATCTGTGGTAAAATTGTCAATAAAAATGTTTAGAATTTTTTTTTAGAAAAAAATATCTAAAAAACACTCAAATGTTGCTACTGACATTACTTAAACACACCAGTAGAAACATTGTGCCATCTTTAACAGCTTCAGTTTAGTAAGCTACTTTTTGTTAACACTGTAGTTTGTAATGTGGCTACTGCTTTTTCAAAAGCACAGCTGTTCTTTAGTTCTCTGTTTTAAATCATGAGCAGTCTGTGCTGGCAAGCAACATTTTCAAAGTAGCTTCTCCAACACTGGTGCAGATGAGGTCCACAGATTACACAATCTCTGGCCAAGAGGTATCCCCGACCAACAGGGAAAAACATTTTCATACATAAAAACGTGAGAAATTAGACTTTCCCAGAAATGAGAAGCTGCCTATTTAAACTAATGTCAGAAATTAAATTTTTATCCAGGGCAATTTTCCTTGCTGGTTCCTCTTCACCTTTTTAGGGACATTTTTATCCAATCTTTTGAACCATACAGCATTTAATTTTTCTTATGTTTTAAGAGTGTTCTTATGAGTGTGATTAAATCATACACTGTTTCATACACATGCCATGTCAGATTTAATGTGATATCTACACTGAACAAAATTATAAACGCAACACTTTTGTTTTTGCCCCCATTTTTCGTGAGCTGAACTCACAGATCTAAGACTTTTTCTATGTACACAAAAGACCTATTTCTCGCAAATATTGTTCACAAATCTGTCTAAATCTGTGTTAGTGAGCACTTCTCCTTTGCCGAGATAATCCATCCACCTCACAGGTGTGGCATATCAAGATGCTGATTAGACAGCATGATTATTGCACAGGTGTGCCTTAGGCTGGACACAATAAAAGGCCACTCTAAAATGTGCAGTTTTACTGTATTGGGGGTTCCGAAAACCAGTCAGTATCTGGTGTGACCACGCCATGCAAGAACTGGGATGTTTTCAGCTTCCAGGAATTGTGTACAGATCCTTGCAACATGGGGCCGTGCATTATCATTTCATTTGTGTGTGTTATAACGACAAGTCATCTGGCACTGGATTGCTTTGCTATTTGTTTTTCACTCATGATGGAAAGCGACAGTGGCGATGGACGTTTGCTTTTCCACAAAAAAATGTGAACGAATGTGTCTCCAAATGGCTGCAATATAACAAAGAGTGAAAAATTTAAGGGGGTCTGAATACTTTCCGTACCCACTGTACGTCCACTGACGTACAGCTGGAATTTATTAAAACATAAAGTTATATGTATTAGAGTGGGTTATAACCTGGATCCTCTTGTGCTTTAAAGTATTTTTTAATATATTTGTTTATTTATATTCATTTATTTTTAACATTTCCTGTAGTGTATAGTATAGTTGTTACAAAGCACAAAGTCCATGCAAAAGAGAATCCATAAATAAAAAAAATAAAAAAAAAATTTCTGAAACTTGTCATTTGTATTTCCATTGCTAAGTCTAATAAATTGACCAATCACAACAGACTGGGCCAACTGAACAATCAGAGCATTTAAAATTAATGCTTTAAAGAGACAGGAACTAAAACAGAGCATTTCAGGCAAGAGTAAATAGAGATCCTAAAAATAACTTGTAAGTGAGAATAATATTATCACTTTAAAGTAAAAGAGTCATCACTAGATCTACAAGTTATTTTGATACACTGCTGCTAGTCTATTCATCTATCTACTAAAATGTAAAACCCCGAGACCAACAATGACAGATGTTACTCTGAAATGTATTTAGGTTAACTTGAGTAGATCACCTCCCTCAAATCACCATGTGCAATTAACATGCTGTCACAAATCCTGTCCATGGACTTCCGTTCAATCACCACCAGAGGTCACCCTTTCATTAAATTGACTCTCGCTCAACACAAACTGTTGCATGTAATCCCGGACTACATATCCCATCAGCCATTGCACTGATTGCACACAGCACTGATTGCACACAGCTGACATCAATCACACATTCACTATATAACACTCACTCAAACACCATTCTTGGCCGAGTATTGTTTAGCGTTTATCACTACATGTGGAAGAATTGACAATAAAGCAGACTTGACTTGACTGATTATCACTGTGATAGCTGATAGCTACTTTACGGAGCCTGCTCTAGTTTGCATAGTCTAGTCATCGTCTTGCCTTTCCTGTTTTCCTCGTTCCTGATTCTTGCCACGTATCTTAAATTAACCCTTTGCTTGCTGTTTTCGGACTGTGTTTGCTCCTCGCCTGGACTTTTGCTCACGTTTACGGATTACCCCTCTTGTCAATTCTGACCTCTCTGCTTGAATTAAAGCTTGCACATGGATCCGCACGTCTCACGTCTTGTCAGCCCCGTAACACATGCTACTGATTTTCAAACATTCATCAAATATTCATCACATACATCACATATTTATTAAACCAGCAAAAGATCATGGAGAAATATTTGAGCATGGTCTAATTAATATTCATGAGCTCTGCCTTTGCCCTCATGAGGTCACAACCAGCACGCCTGTGCACCCCACCCACAATCCCTTCTATAAATATCGTTCTGCCACAATCCCCACCACTTTATAGAAAAAAGTGACGTCTGTATCTGCAATACAAAGTGAGTTTGATCCTTTGTATTGAAGCACAGTATGCAAAACAGAGACTTTTATGTTCAGAAGAGTGAGCGAAACGCTGGAGCACATGGTAATCAACACGAGAAGAGGGATACTGAGCACGTAATGACAGCGCATCATCGCTCTCGCGCTGCAGTGGGTCTCTGAAGCAACCCCATGGCCCCCTTATAGATTCAAATCATACTAGCGTGTGCCTTTCAGAAAACATCACCCTCTCCCGCCCGGCTCGCAGAAACAGCCACTGCCGGCAGGCTTCAATCATCCACTTCAAATAGCTCTCGCTGTCAGATGCAGAAACCCATCCTGTCCAGCAGTAGCTCAGAGGCACTGTACCCACACGAGAGGTGATGGGACACATAAATTATTCCATGAGATGGCATTGTGAATACAAAAGGGATAAAGGCCATTTGAGAGCATGTGTCAGCTAACAGCAAAGTATTGCTGATCTGTTGAACATCATGCTACAGACCACAAATAGGAAGTGAAAGGAGGAACAGGGAAGGGGCAGTGGAGCGGTGACACTGCTTGACAGGAATAATGGGGGTGGGATTGTAAAATGACGTAAAACGAAAGACTGTTGTTGTGTAAGATTTTCTACATGCATGTTAAAATCTGAATTATAGATTCTTCGGTCCCACTTTATATTAAGTGGCCCTAATACCTATGTACTTACATAGTAACTAGATGTGTACGTAGTATGTAACCAAAGTGTAAGTACACATTTGTACATAGTATCTAGAGCTGAAATATTTCTGTAACTACACACATGTAACAACCCTCTGAATGGGTTGTGTAAGTACAAATGTGTAACAGGACATATATAACTACATTTTGTAACAATAATATGTATAAGAGTAATTGGAACAATTTGATCCAGGGGGTGGAGACGGGTAGGTTTAGGGGTGGAAATGGGAACCAGGGGGAGGAGATGGGTAGGTTTAGGGGTGGAAATGGGATCCAGGGGGTGGAGATGGGTAGGTACTGGTCCCACTTTATATTAAGTGGCCCTAATACCTATGTACTTACATAGTAACTAGATGTGTACGTAGTATGTAACCAAAGTGTAAGTACACATTTGTACATAGTATCTAGAGCTGAAATATTTCTGTAACTACACACATGTAACAACCCTCTGAATGGTTTGTGTAAGTACAAATGTGTAACAGGACATATATAACTACATTTTGTAACAATAATATGTATAAGAGTAATTGGAACAATTTGATCCAGGGGGTGGAGACGGGTAGGTTTAGGGTGGAAATGGGTAGGTTTAGGGATATGTAAAGTGGGAGGAGTTGGATCTCAAGTTGGTGGAGTTGGTGCACCACTGTAATACCAGTGCACTTACATGGTAACTCCTCAGGAACTGTCCACTTAATATAAAGTGTAACATTCTGGACACCAACCACAATTTATATGTAAAGCCTAACTTTAGGCTGCTGTGTAACATCAGAGTAATTACATGGTAAATCCATAGGAATTGTTTACTTAATATAAAGTGTAACACTTTCTTTACCAAAAAGTGCTGTTAGTTCTGTTACACATTTGTACTTTCATTACCAAAAAGGGTTGTTACCGATGTCCTGTTACATATTTGTATTTACACATACCATTCAGTGGGTTGTTACATATGTGTAGTTACACAAACATTACAGCTGTAGATACTATGTACTAATGTGTACTTACACTGTGGTTACATACTACGTAGACATCTAGTTCCTATGTAAGTAAACAGGTATTAGGGCCACTTGCTATAAAGTGGGACCGATTCTTCTGAGTGGAAAGGGAAGTAATTGGATTAACATTATGTTTGAATTTTTTAGGTATAGTGTTTATACAGTAAATGGCAGGTCAAGAGTTTTACTAGCTACCAGTAAAACTTAAAACAATAAAAGATTTTTATTTTCATGCATGACATTATGGTTTATCCTGGACTGAGATGGAATGAGGATAATGCACATTTGTCAGAATAGATGGCTAAAAGGTGTTCAAAAGGTTTGGCAGCTTATTTTAATATCTCATGAGCTATTTTATTACATTTTATTATATTATTTATTCAAATTTTACTATGCCTTCATCATTTATTTTTTACGCTTCTCAGATATATGGATTATGTATGTATTTTAACCATCTTAAAATGTGAAAATATCAAGATTTACTTGAGAAGCAAAATTACATAAAGTATTAAGTCTTGTTTACTAAAAAACAAGTATATAAAAAAGTTTATACTTAAAACAAGTACAAAAAATCCCAATGGAATGAGAACAATAAACTTAATTCGCTAACACTTTATTTTAAGGTGTCCTTGTTACACGTTACATGTACTTACTATTATAATAACAATTATTTATGCATAACTACATGCAAGTAACCCTAAACCGAACCTTAATCCTAACCCTAACCATATAGTACATAGTAGTTCATAAATATTACTCAGTAAATGTATAATTACACAATGACAAGGACACCTTAAAATAAAGTGTAACCCTTATTTCAAATTAATTCAAACAAGATTTATTCATCTTTCTCCATTGTCAGGTATTTGTTATTGTTTTAAGCATAAAGTTAAATAACTTTAGTGAATTGTTCATAAAACAAGGCTTAATGCCTTGTGTAATTTAGCTTTTCGAATAAATTTAGATATTTTACCGAAAAACAAGACAAAAATATTTGTTTAGATTTTTTTTCAGTGCACACAAAAAATTAAAAATACTCACTGACAGCTATTTAATTGTCTTTGCAATGAATCTAACCTCAAACGAACTTCTGACAATGTCAGACATTTTTGGGTCACAGTCACAGTGTGACTGCAACTACGTTGCAATGGGAGTTCAGCCACTGACATAGGTTTGTGTGTAAGTGAAAAAGGGAAACATTCTGTAAATATGTTGTTGGCTTGTCTATGTGATGTGTAACATACATTTACTTTTATTGTTTAGCATCTCCTTCACATTTCCGAAGTAATTCCTATCTCATGCTCACTCTGAAGAAGGAACAGCTCTTTTTTCAACCAGTCAAGATAGAATCCAGACACTCTGACTTATTTATTTTCCAGGGAAAGCAATGCCACCATTAGCACAAGGCCTTTCTTGGGTTTGTGCAGTACCATTTCAGTTTAAGTGTCAAAATAAGGCTGTCAGAATGCCCAGTCAATGCTGTCAGTCGTGACTCAGTCTTAGCTTGGAAAATGTAAGATGTTGTATAGTCTGACATAAAAGACAGTTGATGTCGTACAGTCTGCTGGGGCTTTTACCCAAGATCTCACTGGCTTAATATCAAACAATCTTGACAAGCAACAATCATAAATGACATAAAAATCACTTGGCACAGCCATGTTCTTTGTGCCATTGTGTCTTTCCACTTAAACTAGTTGGTAAAAGGTTTCTGAACCCAGATGTTTATATGTGCACCATTCCTTAGCTTCTGCACATTGAGGTAATTGCTGCATCTAAAGCGACATATGTTTGCAGGTGGTAAGAGTGTCCTCTGGTGGTTGTGTCCCTTACTACATCTCCCTGCTGTCCATTGGTTGCCGGGTACATTTCTACTGCATGAAGCCCCAGACTGCAACAAGCACAGCCTGATAGTGAGCTCTGATGTTCAAAATCTTGTCTCAGCCGAGGTGGAGAAGTCAGCGGCATGAAAGGGGTTTTCTTTTGAGCTTGCACAGTAATGACAGGCTGGGTCACAAAGTAAGCAAGAGCTGATATTTATACTGTATGAGGATGGCAGTAAGGGAAAACACAGTAAGACCGGCTGTAAAAACATGTGTCCAAAGCATGTGTCCAAAGGGACAGAGGACACAGCATGTATTTTAGAGACATTACAAATAATTTGTGCCATTTATTTACAGCAGTTGTTTTTACAAATGTGAAATTATTTAAATTGGGTGATTGTGTAAAAGCCAACAAAATGCTCCTTGAAGTCTGCAGTTCTTTAATAACCATTTCTATAATGAGAGGTGTTTGTGCTGAAAAGAATGACAATTTAAATACTAACGCCATAGCATTTCTTCTTTTTATGTAAATTATTCATAACAGACAACAACATTTGCTGTCACAGTTAATATTGTGCTTTGCTATCTAAAAAAGCATGTGTTTTGGGAAGTTTGTACCTGTGAAACACAACATTTGACTCAACAGATGAACTCAAAAAGTCAAAGAAGTAAGTTAAAATGACACTGAATATTTCAATTGCGTATCTCACATTTGCTTTTGCGCACACTATCAGTTAGGTTTAGTGTAGGGTTCAGTATTCAGGCCAACCCTTACAAAAATTAACCATTGTTTTACTATAAATAAAACCAAAAAAACTATGGTTACTATAATTAAACCATGGCAACCACAAATTAACTACTTGCTACACTGACCATAGTTTAACCATGGTATTTGTAATAAAACTAGTTATAAAAATGGTAATCATTGAGCCAAATGAGTTTGTTGAGTTACATTGAGTAACATGGTTACTACACTTTTACTATAATAAAACCATGGTTAATTTTCATAAGGGAAGATATGTTCAAGAACTTTAGCGCCATTCCCTGGACATTTCTCTTCAGAACTACCATAAAAAGTGCAATTTTTTTTTTTTTATTTCGCCACCCGCCACAATTATATTTTTATTAAATCGGGCTGGAAGTGCAGTATGGAAATTGTGTTCACCCCAAATGTTTAAGGCGCTTTGTTTCGTTTTCGGGCACCAGTATCTGATTTGAATAATTCCTTCAGTGCTACAACATCACCATACGTGAGCACAATTAATATTCAACACATCACCAACTGTGCATAATATCAGTGAAGCATGTGCATTAGTTCCAGGATATGTGGTTCTAATATATTACAAACCTCCGAAAGTTCTCCCTATGGATATTGTCCCTATGGTTTTGACTTCAATCAGATTCACTTGCTTTCACTGAGAGGTTTAATTTCTCCATTCCCTCAACCCACTTTACTCTAAATCTGCATAGCTAAGGGGTGGGTGTCTGTGTTTTATGGACTTTCTCTAATGACCACAGCACTAGCCAATAGCTAATTGATGAAACAATCCAACATTGCTCTGGCAAAGCGGTCCGGTCAGTTGTCACAGCTTCTGGCTATAGCCGTTGATGTATTGAGAGCTAAATTTATCCCAGCAGACCACAGGGAGCCTGCTTGGGTTCCGGCCCCTCACTAGGGAGCCCACAGCAAAAGCACAGCTATGATGAAGAAGGTGATTAGAGCAAGAAAGAGTGCGGTTAATACTGCATGAGGATGAGTTAGAGAGAGACATGGAGAGAGGAGGGGGTATGCCTCCATTAAATTCATTTTAAATTGTCTCTTTACTTCTCCTTTACCCAGCCCACTTCAGAGGAAGGAGGACAAAAGAAACTCCTTCTCTGGCCAAAGCCCTGTAAAGCTGACATGCTCGAGATTATGCAACCGTTACATCCTGAAGTAAGTCTCAGGTACTAATGGAAAACAAAAAACATCTGAAGTTACAGCATTTACATCAAGTTCTGAATTTAGCTTCCAGAGTCCAAGTATTTTGAGTGATGTATAAATAAACCATGATGTTGATGTGTTTGTTTTTAGAGGTATTTGCCCAGGTAAGTATCTCTATTTCCTACATTTTAAGGGATTTAAACTTAGGCATGGTACTTGCTTGCACAGTTTGTGTTACTGAAATGAATAAAACAGTACAATATAGGTCTTTTTTTTGTGAGTAAGACATCCCTTCCATCAGGGACAGTCACCTGATTCAAATAGATACATCTAAGCCTTAGTGTGTTACAGTCAATCACAAGGTTGTCAGTTTGGGCCATTTTTGAATGTGTACATTCAGACTAAAATACTTACTTTAAAGCTTTTAAGGGGGAAAACTAAACTGAACTGTATTCAACATTTCCAAATTTTGTTAGCTGCAAGACCAACATTTTTTTTTTTTTTTTTTGCCAATGTCAACTTTTTTGAGTCAAATAGCTGCATTTTTCAATTCATGCTTTGTAGAAACAATAAAGTTAAAACTGACATTTGCAAATGTAAGTTTAATGTGGAGTTCCAAAAGATGTGTTGACTTGATACAATGTTGCTAAAAACAAGCTGTTTGTCAGGTCCAATTACAGGCAACATTAATAGGTCTGTCAATATGTGGAGTTTCCCAAGGGAATGGAAGACTGCTACAATAACACCTACTTTAAAGCCGGTGATCTTTCAGGACTGTGTAATTACAAACCCATTAGTATAGTACCTGTTAGTGGTGGGGGGCAAAACATCTTACCACTCATCTTAACAACAGTCCTTTTAGATTACATCCCAAGCAATTTGACTTTAGAACCAAGCACTTGAGAGAAACAGAAACTGTTTTCTTTTTGACAAATGTTAAATCTAAAATGGACAAGGGTGGAGTTGTTGAAGTCATAATTATTAGACATAATAAAAGCCTTTCATACTGTTGACCATTGTGGTCTTATTACAAAACTGTCACCATTATTCCCAGGACAATTAAGTCTACAGAACAATATCTGGACAGTTTAGAGAATGAAGGTAAATCACACATGTAGATTTGGTGTACCCTAGGGATCTGTTTTGGGACCTCTCGTATTTTGTCAGAATTGCAATAACATGCCCACTGTTTGCAGTGATTGTGAGGTACAGTATAAATGTGTGCCCACATTTAAAAAAAATCCAATTTTATTTCAGATTCTGAAAGTTGTTTATATTAACCCTAATCTTTGAAGTCTGATTCACATATTTGTTTACATGCAGAACCTGATTAAATCACCGTGATATGACATACCAGAGCTACTGTCATATTTGCTTTGATGACATTGTGACGAGTGGGGCGGGGCCGAGAGCTGTGGGAACGGAGCGAGGCTGGTGGAGTAAGTGATAATGCACGACACCTGCGCCACTCACAGGTCTCGAGTCCCATGGAGGAGCTCCGGAAGGATAAAAGGAGGAGTGACGACAGTGCAAGACAAGGGAGGACCAGGCCTGGACTTTATTTTGTGGTTTGGTTCTGTTTGTGCACGGCAGTCGTCTGTGAGGGGCTGTCGCGCTGTTTTGTTTATTTTATTATTAAAGTTTTGTTTAAATGTTTGCTGGTTCCTGCCTCCTTCTTCCCGAACTACGAACGTTGTTACAGACATATATGTCAGAAGATTTTTTATTTAAATATTTAGTAAATACACAGTCTCCTCCACTGATCAGTTTGTAAGTCATAAATAAATATGACTTAATAAAAACATGTTCATAGGACGCAAAACAAAGCTTAATCTGATTTATTGGGGTATTTAAGACTTTTCAGTCTGATCAGTGGTTGCATGAAAAGTATACAAAGCTATTCACGCTGTTATAAAATCAAAGCATACTGATCTCAGACCATTTAATCAAATGTATTCCTTGTCTCATGTAAAATTCTGCATGGTCTGGTTCCTCCCCCTCTTATAGCATTCATTAAGCAGCTGATGCTGGGTACACACTAAAATATTTTTAAAATCTTATAAGATCTTCAAAATGTGAGAGACCACAAACATGAGGACAAAAAATCCTAGATTTAACCGTTTTGCTCCTATAGTGTGTGGTGTGCTGCGATGTTCCCCCCACACATCAGGATTTCTGATCGTAAATATTCAACTGTTGAATATTTATGATTCGCGATCGGGGCGCCTCCGACGTTCTTCCGAGCAGATTCAGTCACTGTTTTTGAAGAGAATGCACTCCCGATCTACATAAATGCGTCTATGTTTGCACAAATCATTCGTGATCCAGCTTCACCTACAGAAGAAGTGTGTAAGGTTTTTTTTTAATGAATCTTTGCAAACTGCCTTTCCTAATGTGCTAATTAGCAAGTTTCATGATGAATGCGGCTAAAGTAAACAGTCCCTCAGAGAGCAGCTCGGACGAGAGGGGCGGGGTCAGCATAGCTCATTAACATTTAAAGGAAAATGCTACAAAACTGCGTGCTCTGAAAAGAGCTGTTTTTGACAGGGTAAAAAAGGTGTTTTTTACACTACCATTGAGAAATTTTAACCAAACTATGTTACAAACTTTTCATTAAGAACCTAAAGAATCATATCAACTTATATGATCATCCTATGACCCCTTTAAGAGCTCAATGAAAACACAATGAGTTTAAGGGAGGCAAAAGAGATTCGGTCTCTCACTGAAACTTTATCTTCTGGTGCCACAGTCTCCTTTGCCTCCTATAAGAAAGTGTCCTTGATGGACAGTATCTGTAACATGTTATTGATTAGCATGGGTAATACTTTCCACTTGGTTCGTCAGATTGAATAAAAAAAGAACGAATAGAAAACATGTCAAATACTGTTAATTTGTAAGGTGGTTGTTAAGTTTAGGTACTGGGTAGGATTAGGGATATGGAATATGATCATGCAGAATATGTACTTTATAAGCACTAATAAACAGACAATATGTTAATAATAGGCATGCTAATAAGCAACTAGTTAATAGTGAGAATCGTTACCTATACTAAAGTGTTACCATTTTAAGTACCCAGGCTAACTGGTAGAACATGTTAAGGCAATATATCTGCAAACTGATATTACATATGTTGCTTGCACATTTTGCGGTGCTTTAAATGTGAAATGTCCAGTGACTGGTGTTAAAAGTGACTGGTGTTTATAAATGCAAATGTGGCAACATTTTAGTATGTTGGTACATTGGCTTATGGCAGCAGCTCTTAAATGAAATGTCTGGTGAGTCCGCTAAAAGGTTAATGCTTGTTTATCTACACTCTAAAACTCTACCCTAAACCTAAACGATAGTGTTAACAACAGCAAAAATGAACCAATCATGCCATTTTTCAAGTCCCACAACATGTTTCACAGGACAACTTTCTGTGGTAACTGATAGCATATAGGAAATAGCTTGTGCTAAAAATATTTGTTTAGCATGATTAAAATGTACATCCCATTAATCATATTCTATGGACAATATCTACTTTTTGAACATCAAGTACAGATTCAAATATTTATCTGAATCTGTAATCTAGATATCAGTTCTACTGTCAAACTGGTTTAGAACGAGAATCTTGTATAATAACTATGTACAGTAGAAGATAAATTAGTTTAAATTCCACCTTAGGGTTAGGGTTACACACTGGTACAATTGTCTCAACAATTACATGTGTTACATCTGTGCCCCCTCAGATAAGAGGCATGAGATTGAATATCAGTCTGAAGTGTCTCAGGTCACATGCTCAAATATGTTTGAAATATTACGAAAAATAAAAGTTGAGTAAACGGTGTTTAATTTTTTTTCCAATTTGAAGTCCTCAGAACTTGCATATGACATGCCTGACTTCAGTTCATATTTAAAGTTCACATTTGTACTATGTTCCTTTATATAAATGAAGGATTTCTTTGTACTTATGGTTGATTTTGAATCTTATTCACGTTAGTCACTTAATTGGTCTGTTTCATCGTGTTAGACTCTTTCCAAACTGTTAGAGAGTTACCATCCGTAATTACTGTACAATTATAGAGGGGTCGTAGTAATTTCACACTTCTTAAAGCCATTACAATTTCTAAATAGTTTGCAGAGGAAATCGGTGAATGCTGGATTTTTTAATACTGACGTATCAGATGTATTCAGACTATTATTAAGTGCTAAATGTCATGTCAATTTATTATGGAAAAAGTATTTTATTAAGGAAAATGTTACTATATGGTTTCTAAATAACCTGGGAATTGCTGTTGGGGGAGTATTTCAGACAGAAACAATATGCAGTTAACAGGAAAAAGATCAGGGAAGCTGTCTGTCATTACATCGTTGGTTAAGGTGACTTCTGCGCATTTTGTGTAATTAGATGCGACATGTCTTGAAAACTATAGCTGAACTTTCAACTCCAGCAACAATCAGAGTTGTAATTATGGTTTGAAAAGGCGTAGTTGGGGGAGGAGGAAAGATAGGTTTTTAAATTGTGCTTTTTCAAACTCACAAGGGCAACAGAAATCATACAGTGAGAATCTTGAACATATCACCTTCAACCCCAATACCTCTGATTGGCTACAGAACTTACATGACAACATCAGTGTGTCAAAGAATAAAAGATGAAGCATGAAGGAAGGACTGTGCATGTCCTCTTCAAACCCGATCCATCTGCTGAATTGTTAACCTTTATGGGGAAAAATCAAAGAGACAAAGCTGATTGTTAAATTTTAATCTTTCTTTATGGTTCAAAACAGGTCAAAATGCAAACGATTGGATCTGATGAGATTTTCTTTCCATGCAGAATCTGAAATCCTGTTTTGTTCAGCAAGACATTGTCAAATATTCAAACCGCGAGGTAGGCTGAAACTAACAACGCATTCAAAGTAAGCACAGGGCCCGTCAAATTTTCATTCAAACCACATTTAAAATGGCAAACAAATATAAATGCAAAACACTTAGTCCTTATTGACATTAAACCTCTGGAAGCTCAGTCACTGTTCTTAATAGGAAAACAAGTCAAATTATTTATATTGAATAAATCATTTACCCACCAACAACAATAGTGTGTTTGTATTTTTGCTTATTATATGACAAAATATATTACTCATACCAAATATGATTACAGACATCTGAAGGAATATATTAATGTGCTGACAGGTTTTCTTTCGTTTTTGTTAATGTCTACTTAGTATAAAATAATGTAGGCAGCTGTCCACAATATTGGAACTCAAATTTGGCAGGGATTGTCCGATATTGACTAACTAGATTACTGGCCAAAGAGCAAGAATCATAATTAATTCAAAAGCAGGTCAATTCAGTTGTTGACAGTCATTGTCATAGTGCAGAATTAATCAAATCTACAAGAGAGTCAAAAGTCAGGCACACAAAAAGCAGCGCTTATATTTTCAAAGGAGCTGAAATGTCTAGTTTCTTTTAGATTAGATTAGATTAGATTAGATTCAACTTTATTGTCACTGTGCAGAGTACAAGTACAGAGCCAATGAAATGCAGTTAGCATCTAACCAGAAGTGCAAATAACAGAGTATATAAATAAATATAGATTATGTGTATATACATTAAGCTTTATGACATATAGTGCAAGTTATGAGATAGGAGGGCAGAGACCAGCTCAATGCAAATGACTGTACATACACCATAGGGTGCAAGGAATGTAAAAACAGTAGGTGTATTATACAGTGAGTATAAACAGAAGGTGCATTATACAGTGAGGTACGTAAATAGCATATGTTTATATATGGCCAATGACCATAACAGTGCAAACGGCATCCGGAGGTAGAAATGTACAAGGGAATGTGCAAAATATCAGAGAAATGTGCAAAATAACAGAGGGAATAATAAGAACATTGTGAGTGAGGAGTGCAGACAGGTTAATGTTCTGAACACTTTTTTTTTTTTAAGTTAAGCATTAGGTGGTCCATCTAGGAAGTAGTGTTCAGCGCCTGAGATTGGAGTTCAGTAGGCTGACCGCTGAGGGAAAGAAACTGTTCCTGAGTCTGCTGGTGCGACAGCGAAGACTCCTATAACGTCTCCCCGATGGGAGAGGAGTGAACAGTCTGTGATTAGGGTGAGAGGAGTCTTTGATGATGCTTCTCACTCTCCTTAGGCAGCGTTTGTGGTAAACGTCTTTGATGGAGGGTAGCCCAACACCAGTGGTGTATTGGGCAGTTTTCACCACCCGCTGGAGGGCTTTCTGGTCCGAAACAGTGCAGTTGCCATACCACACTGTGATGCAGTTTGTGAGAATGCTTTCAATAGTGCAACGGTAAAAGTAAAAGTTCAGCAGAATATTGGGGGACAGGTGAGCTTCCCTTAGTTTCCTAAGGAAGTAAAGGCGCTGTTGTGCCTTTTTGATCAGTGTGGAGGTATTGAGGGTCCAGGAAAGATCCTCAGAGAGATGGACACCAAGGAACTTGAAGCTCGCCACACGCTCCACTTCAGCCCCATCGATGTAGATGGGAGCGTGGTCCTTCTTAGTCCGCCGGTGGTCAACAATCAGCTCTTTGGTCTTCTGGGTGTTGAGTGCAAGGTTATTGTTGGCACACCACGTTGCTAGATGCTGAACCTCGTCCCTATAGGCCGTCTCATCATTGCCGCTGATCAGGCCTACCACCGTGGTGTCATCTGCAAACTTGATTATGGAGTTAGAGCCATGCACAGGTATGCAGTCGTGGGTGAAAGGTTTCTTGTTTGCTTGGTTGCTGTTGTTGTCTTATATCATTAAATATTACACTAATACAGAGGTTGTTTTTTTTTTGGGGGGGGGTTATTTTGGTAAATGTCCAGTATCCTGTTAATTGTATCAGTATCATTTGTATTAGTATATTCAAAATATTACAGTATTATTCACGGAGCTGCTCATGCGCGAGCAAATAGGCAGGCGAATTCTGATACATGCAATGACTATCACACCTCGTTTTCAGGCCAGCATGCCCATAGGCGCACAAATGGGTGCAAATACATTTGCTATTTAAACAATGTGGCGCAGGACGTCAAAATGATAACTGCGTTGGGCTGAAACTAGCAAAAAACACTTGCGTCAGGCCTGGCGCCACAATGTGCTTTGTAGTATACCCCAAATCTTAAATGTATTAAAAAAAACTGTACTTGCTGATAATATAATGACAATGAAATATAGAAGGCCACATAAAGAAAGTACCGTACACCTACATTACTGTTTACCTGCTTAATTATCTGTTTAAAGAAGTGCACTTTGTAATATTGATTAATTAATTTTAACTTTAAAAAAAGTATATTTTAAATCCTGTTTTAAGTCATCTCTTGTATGTTATTTTAGTGTGTTATTTGATATTGCATTTAAAGTTTACATATTTTAATGTGCTCTAGTAATTTGCACATTCATTATTACAAATGTGTAATTACAAATATATTTAAATACAAATTTCAATAGAATTCAATTAAAGTGTATTAAGTAATTAAAGTATATTCTAACTTATAAATGCTTGTAATTAAATTTTTGCAGTACACTTTAAACATTTCAAAGACAATAGTTAGTACTATGTAATTTACGTAATTATGAAATTACATGTAAAGATGTACTTAAGTCCTACTGAAGTGGGTCAAAACACTGAATTTAAACTTTTAATTTAATTGTAAATAACATTCAAACACTGCATTCAATTCACACTTCAGTGTATTCTTTTAAAGTATATTATTTCCACGATGAGTTAAAAGTATGCATTCTTTTCATAAGGGGTGTCCATGCAAGCAGTACAAAAGGACAACTCATCAAGGAGTGATGAAAAAGGGTGTCTGTGAGCACAGGGAGCCCAGAGCTATGACTGCAACAGTCAATGAGCCAAAGAGTTATAATTAATTCAGAAGCAGGTAAATTGAGTTGTTGACAATCGCTGTCATAGTGCGGAACCAATCATCTCTACAGGAGAGACTCGAAATTAAAATCCTGGCATGTAAGACAGCACTGGTTTCTGTAGGGGACCTGGGATACATATTCATGCCGCTGTTTAATTATGTATGCGTATGCTAATGCAGGTCTCTTTGGGTCCACTCAGTCTTATTTAGGCGATAGAACACTGACCGAATATAAGCTCTTTCTCTCCACTTTCAACAGTAATGAACCAGTAGTAAATCATTGTCTGGATCACAGAGCCAAGACCATGTCAGGTGTAAGTAAAGGATGTTCTCTTGCATTTTTGTTGCTGTTTAAGGCAGAAAACATTTGATGGTATTTTTTAATGAAGCAACTGCAGTCTGAGCTGGCAAAGCTTCCAGGAAGCCGTCCATTTGTCTTATAAATTATCAAAGCCTGAACATGTAGCTCAGGTACAGGACACCAGAACGGAGCCATTACAGTGTATGGAACATGCTGTAGACAGCTCTCACTTCACACATCATTAAGATCTTTGGGAAACTGATCCAGAAACAGCTCCATGTTCATAAACCATCTGCATTTTACCTTCAGGCATGCATAGCTGTGGATGATGTTTCATCATGCTACATGTTTCATAGCACATACTTCCACCTGGACAAGACAGGCAACATTGTCAAGAATAGAATAGAATAGAATAGAATAGCATAGAATATTAACTTTTATTAAAATAAAAAATGTGTTATACGGATGAATAAATCTGATCTGTTTATTCAAGAAAGAAGCATACTCCAGGGCTCAAAGATGGGTCCAGTTCTTTTTTTTTTTTCATTTTTATTAATGATTTTCCATTTGTTCTTTCCATTTTTTTTTATGACACTGCCCTTATGTCAGGGAGTCTCAGGCTGCGTTTACACTTGTCATTAACATTTGATCATTATGATCCGATCAAGCAGATCGTATCGTCAGTCAATCAGGACACGGTGCGTTTACACTTGGCAAGATCAGCTGACTTCTCTATCTGGATAACTGATTGGATCTGTCGTTCCCGCGCAATATTTAAATAAGTCTGCAGAGAATGGCCCTAGTGCAAAGTCAACCCGAAGTGGTGGGTTTTCTTTTTTAAACCATTTTCAGTCGTGGGACATTTAACAAAGGAAAATAACTGTACGAGTCTCCCTAGCGCTCCACGGCCTCTCTCTTCTGACAGTTCGCGAGAGAGGGGGTGGGGTTTTGCGTGACATCGACCTGTGAATGCAGACACGATGGCTGGATTGCGTTTACATTACATTGAGATCCGATCACAATGCGTCCTCGACTACCTCTGGAGCAGGACACGCTGATCGGATAACATTCCGATCGGAAGCGTGTTTACACTTGTATTTTCAATGTGTATGTGGACGACATCTGGATACAGGTCGCATGTTAATGCCAAGTGTAAACGCAGCCTCAGTCACCACTGTCACCTCAGTCACCACAGTCACCACAGTCATCAGCCCCAGTGTACACCAGATCCCAATCACCCAAATTCTGCCCGCACCTGTCTCAGCTCGTTAGGCTCCCTATATCACTGCACTCTCCCCACAGCCTCATCGTCTGGTCTACAGTTTGCATAGCCTTACCAGCCTGACTACTCACCTGTGTTTATTTACCCCTAGATGCTCCTTCGCTCCATCGTTCCTGTTCTCCACTGTTCTTTCGCTCCATTGGATCACCTGCAAGAGACAATCTTCCATTACCCTAAGCTAAGAGACTTGAATACCTTTACTTCCTCGAATTACTCACCCTCTGACATTTGCTTCTCCTCCTGCTGCCTGGTTGTCAATAAACCTGTTGTTTTGTGAACTTACCTCTGTGTTTCTGGCCTGTTTGCTGACGGAAGACCAGACCTACAAAATTTGCCTTACAACATGGGCATTCACTTCACACCTCACGAGCCAGCAGACCTTTTTCTCACTCTCTTCCAAGATGGCCGCCCGATTAAGGACTACTTGGAGGAGTTCCTCGAGCTCTCACATCAAGTGCCCTGGAACGATGACACACTAAAGACCGTTTTCTGGTGCTGCTTGGATGATCACCTGTATCAACAAGTTCCAGCGGGTGCAACCACATGTTTGTTGCAAAAATATATTGATTATATCCTATGGTTGTGTGGATCATCGTATACTATAGAAGTGCTCCCCAAGTCCGTTCCAGTGAGTAGTGTTCCTGAGCCTGTTCTATTGAAAGAAATTCCCGAATCTGCCATCAGTCCCTCCACATGCCTGGCCAATGGCTCCGACCACCCATATCCTCCTGTGTTTCCCCGAGCCCGTAAGTGGGTTTCCAACAGAGCTGACCCGGGGGCTAAAGTTGCGGACTCCGGATTAACATCTGTTCGGTCTGCGCTGAAATCCGCCTCCCTTTCTCCGTTTCCAGCTCCCAGAACCATTCCGGTCCTCAGCCCAGAACCAGTGGCTGCTCCACTCTCCAGCCCGCCGGCCGATTCACTCCCAAGCCCTATGATGACAGCAACCATCTCCCTCACCTCAGCCCAAAAGAGGAGAATGAAGAGGAAAAGACTGTTGGCTGACCAGAGTTGTGAGATGGCTCTAGCCCCTGACCAGAGTCGAGAGATGGCTCCAGGCCCTGACTAGAGTTGAGAAAGGACTTCTGTTCCCGAGTCCAGCCCAGAGAGGGCTCCTGTTCCCACATCCGGCCCAGAGAGGGCTGCGGTTCCTGCGTCCGGCCTAGGGAGGGCCTCAGATCCCGAGTCTAGCCCAGAGAGGGCTCCTGTTTCCACATCCAGCCCAGAGAGGGCTGCGGTTCCAACGTATGGCCCAGGGAGGGCCACAGATCCCGAGTCTAGCCCAGGGAGGGCGCCTGTTTCCATGTCCAGCCCAAGGAGGGCTGCTGTTTCCACGTCCAGCCCAGAGAGGGCTCCTGCCCTCACGTCAAGCCCTGAGAAGGCTGCGGTTCCCACGTCCAGCCCCGAGAGGGCTTGTGTCCCCAAGTCCAGCCAGGAGAGGGCTTCTGTTCCTGAGAGGAGCCCAGAGTGGACTTCTGAGCCCAGCCCAGAGCCGGTCCCAGCCAGGGGACCCGGAGTCTCCCCCAAGAACAGGCAGGACACTCACGTAACACAGGCAAGGAAGACATCAATCTTTCTGGGAGGAACGAGGAGACGCTGGAGTTAGCACGGAGAATAGTCTTTAATAATCAAATGTGGAGACAGACCACAAGGAAGACATTCAACAAGTAGAACCGACAGAGACAGACTGCACAGACTAGGACTTAAATATTGGGGATGATTGGGGAAACACAGGTGTATGGGATGACTAATCAAACTAATTAACAAAACGAGGACAGGAACATGACCAAATAAGGGAACAGAAACAGGGGCAAAACATGACATAGACAGTCCATGATCCTGACAAGTGTGTAATGATACTACAAACTTTTAGTAGATCAAATAAAACATTTAGGTTTATTGCTTGATTCTGAACATAAATCCAAACCTCATATTGATTATATTTTCCTTCAAATTTAATTTGGAACCAGTGTGTTATACCAATTTAAAAACTTTATAATTGTTTAATGCCTCTACCAACCTTCTGCCTCTTACTGCACGGTTTGGAATCTTTGCAGATTTGTTATTGGATGTTTATTTGAACTCATCATTGTGTTATGTATAACGTGGCAAGGAAATGAACACAAAGAGAATGTTGCCATATGGCTACACCATGCGGTAGAGGGTTAAATACTTATCCACCACAATATTAACCCTTTGATGCACAAGCTATGAAAACCCCTTCTAATACACAACATGTGTCTAAAATGACCCCTATTCATTTCCTATGTTATTTCATACTTTGTTGGGCATTTGTTTTATCATTTTAAAATCAGTTTATTTCAGCATTTAATATACTCTGATCTATAAATTCCACGACCCATGAATATTCAAAATATCTTTTTACAATGACCATAAATTAATATTTAATTTTTTGCCTAGGTTTTGTTACTACGTCAAGTTTACACACATGGGTCAAAATGACCCATCTATGCAAGCATGAAAAAACATTTTGTTAAAATAATTATTTTAGCAGTTATTTCGACCAACACATTTAACACTTTAAATATGTTTATTTGCCACTTTGTCACACATAACATACACATATCACTGATAACCGATAACACTGAAATTGAACTGTTTGTAGTGCATCCAGGGGCGGTGTTTCCGTATGGCAGTTGCCATACCCTAGCCCAGTCAGGTGTGCCGTGAAAAATTATCCAAATTTCACATCTCTATTATAATTCGTTATTATCAAATAATAAAAATCAGAGGGTTTTACAAATATTTAACCAATGTTATTACAAAGGGCTTGTCAGTAAAACTTCATAACGCTGTTGAATCCTCAAGTTCTCAGCGAAACCTCGTAACTTCACCCCGCCTCCATTCAGATTGACGCACCGCGCACAGCCTGGAGACAGATCTCCGCTTTTTCACAATGCAAGGGTAAATAAATAACTGATGTTTGAATAGTAAAGTGTTTTCTTCAAACACTATGTCTGTAAAAGGCTAATGTTTTTGTGTGTTTGAAGACTGGAAAAGTAGGTTATTTGCCATCTAGCCAGCCTATACTTTTGTAGGCCTACATTTTAAATATCCTGTGCATAAGCGCTTAATCATTTATATCATGAGATTTTGGCCAAGTGTAGGCCTTAAACAACAAGAAAAACTAAGCGCCCATATAGCAACAATAATTTAACGTTATATAACCTGTAAAAGTTGATGAAAGCGTATAATGCGATGCACTTGCCTCAGATGCGGCCGTTCTATTGACAGACAAAACACAGATCTCCTCATTTGCCGTCCAAAATCCTTGTTAACGCCATTTGAGCTTGTTTTTCATATAGCCTGTTAAGTGCAAGTGTCTGATACAATACCACCACTGACGATTGTAGTGAATGTGACCGAATAGATGAAAATAAAACTAACAAAATAAAATCACATGGGTACAGCACCATTTCAAATTGACATCTCAGTGCTTACATGCCTCACAAATGACAAATACAGGTTTGTGCTCCTTGCACACAGGCCTGACACTGGGAACACCAGTTGCTGACTTGTCTGTCTTTGGCAGCTGGGCAGATCCTGCACCTCTTCCTCTTCGATTGATCCTCCTGCCTGATGAATACCTGTGGCCGGGTGGTGGCTGTGTTTTGTTTTTCATCCCACATCTTCCCATTGCCTCTGTAATATGGTTTTGAAGGTTGGGCCTGCCCTCCAAGCACCTCTCCATTTGTGGCACGACAAGCTCTTTGACTAGCTGCTTTGTGCATTGGTCACACCACCCATGTAATCAGGGTGCTGTGCAGTGAAGTTGGTGTTGGCCAGGGGTGGAGAGCCACAGTCTTGCACAGTTTTGCTTCAACCTTGATAAAAACTCACCTGCCTGTAGCTTTCTAGTAACCCTTAGACCTTGTTTAGCTTGTTCAAGTGTGTTTAATTAGGGTTGGAGCTCAACTCCGCAGGACTGTGACTCTCCACAACCAACATTGGCTGCCCCTGGTGTAGGCAATGAGGGTGGCAACATCCAGCACATTGCATCATAGCACCATGGGCCACCTAGGTATTCTCTGCTTACATGAGTAGGTGCAAACCATTTTACTCAATCTATTGGACTGGGTCTGAGTTTGCTCTTCAGAGGACTCATCAGACAAGTCTTCAATGTCATCACAGAGTTTTCTTAATCTAGGAGATCTGGATTTACACCCACAACTTCAGATTGACCCTGTGGCACATAGTCTAGGTCATCAGCATCAGATATTTTAGACTCTGAATCAGGACTAAGAATTGCCTGATCTTCGTCATCATGCAGCAAGCATCTCTACAAACATTTCAGCCGTTAATCTAGAATGTCTCAGATCAGACATACTAACTCTCTAGATCAGTGATGGCCAAACTTGGCCCTTCCATGCCACTTTCCTGCAGAGATTTTATCCAACCCTGATAAAACTCACCTGCCTGTAGCCTTCTAGTAGTCTTGAAGACAATGATTAGCTGGTTCAGGTGTGGTTGATTAGGGTTGGAGCTAAACTCTGAAGGAAAGTGGCCTGGAAGGGCCAAGTTTGCCCACCCCTGCTCTAGATAAAGAGTGCACAACAAAGCAGTTGATCATGTATATACTGATTATATATTGTCGCTGTCAGACAGAAACCTTGTATGCCGAAAATCATTACTTTTCAGGAACACTGACAGACATAAATGGTGACCAGTAGTATTGATTTATGACAAAAAATAAAAATGATACGAAGTTTCTGTCTGACAGCAATGATATATACGTGTATATAATAACATATTATTTTGACTTTTATTTTGTTTACCTAGCTAACATTAGCTCAAGGTAAGCTTAGCCTAACATTCAAATACTATGTCCAGTTATCTTCCACAGTATATCAAATATTTTCGGTGATAATAAATTATAAAAATAAGACTAAATGCATCAATTATACAAAAGCAGCCATGTTGAGTTGTGAAATGTGGGGCAGGTGAAAGGTTTTCTGCAGTAAATATGTTCCTAATGGCAAAATATTTGCAAATATCAAAGGTTTCAATATGGGTCATTTTTGACCCATGTGTGTAAAATTGATGTAGAAATACAAAAACTGTGGGGTTTTTTTATAAAGTGAAGAAAGGAAAAATAAGTATAATGATTTGTGGAAATCAAAAACAAGATATTTAATGAATATCTGGAATAATAAATTATAAAATGCATTTCTTTCAAAGATTCAGCAAAGAATCACTCAGGCATGATTGAAATAGCATAGGAAATGAATACGTGTCATTTTAGACCTATGTGCGTAAAACTGATGTAGAAATACAAAAACTGTGTTTGTTTATAAAGCAAGGAAGGGAAAATAAACTAAATGATTTGTGGAAGTCAAAAACAACATATTTAAAGTCTATCTGGAATAATAAATGATAGAAAAACATTTCTTTCAGAGATTCAGCAAAGAAAAAACTCATCTATAACTGAAATAACGTAGGAAATTAATACGGGTCATTTTAGATCTATGTTGTGCATTAGAAGGGTAGTGACACAAAAACGATTTCTATTCAAATGTAAGAAAGATAAAAAATAAAAATAAGAATTGGTGATGATCAAAAACAAATTATTTGAGTAATTCCTGGAATTCTGAATGATGAAATTAATTTCTTGCAAAGATATAGAAAAAAATAAACTCAGTCGGGTCACTTTAGACCCATGAAAGGGTTAAAAGGTATTTTCATTGGTTGCATTTTCAAATGTGTTAAATATCCCTATTATCTTCAACAGTATCTGGTACCATATTATTCAACATATCAATTAAAACATTCTACACATTTTTTTTTCTATTTAATTAGAAAAACAACTGGGAAGAAAACAGGTACACAAACTGGATTAAAGTATTTCATTTGAGTGGAGCAACAGCAATTTCCTTCCAGTCTTTAACAATCTTTCCAGATTTTCCAACTCCACTCCAGGGTTTCCCATTTTCTCGCTTCCTCTGTAAATTATGTAGTAAACTGCATTTGCTTTTTAAATAGGAGAAATTTGAGTAGTGTTCCAAGAAAATTATGTACGTAACTTGAAAATTTGAAATCAAGAAAAAATGAACAATTACATAGTGCCCAGATGGCTGTGTTAATTGTTTTGAGACTATTAGTTTGGAAAACTCATTTGAGAAAAAATGAGATTGGGACATTTTAGCTGTTAGCGATATCAGGCATCTGCCTGAAGCAAGCAGATGTTATGTGCTTGGTGGGATGGGAACTTTTTAGAATGTGTGATGTTGCATTTGATGTACAGAAACTGAGTTGAGGGCACAGTGTTTCAGACATAAAAGTTTTTACAATTGGTTACATGCATTTCTCAATATACATGATGAATACTCTTCAGATAGTCTGTAAAACATTTTTGGATTGGGTTTTTGCTATGTTTAATTAGGCATGGAGCCAAACTCTGCAGGACAGTGGCCCTCCAGGACCAGAGTTTCTCATCCTTGATTATGTTATGCAAACTTGGCTGTCAGAGGAAAAGCAATGCATATGTTTTGTAAAACAAATGAGATGAAGACTAAGAGCTGTAGTCTGAGATGAGATATAATCAAGGCTTCAACTATGGTGTCAATTGTGAGATGTTTTCATCAAACCAACAGTAGATATAATCAGTCTACAAACGCATTGAATTGAACTACATTTTGTATTCACATGGGCAAAGACTCCAAAAAGGAGGAAAGGAAATTTTCACCACCAATATATCCAGGTAAGATATTTGGGGTTTGGAACAAAACAGGACAAAGCACAAGCACTAAACAAACTGTTTTGTTGTCCATAGTGTTGTTATAAAGATTCATAGAGATTGAAGCCTACACTCCACACTATGATTTGTGTGTGTGAGGCTCCTTTCACCTTGGCTAAAACAAGATGAGAGGAAGGATTGTGTTTGGGAGCAAACCTGAATGTAAAAATAGGAAAAAGGGCATTCACATCCAACCAGTTGATCTCATAATACAATATAAGTGCATCTGTATTATTTAATTAAAAATGAATAAAGACATGTCTTAATCCACTTGTCTTCCCCTGACCTTTAGGCCTTCATCAGGCAAAACCCCAGTGCCAAATAAAGCTTTATAAAGCAGATAATGGCATCATCAGTGTGCTCAGTTTTTTTTTTTTTTATCTTATTGGATATACAGTCTAAACATTATCCATGTATCCCAGTGTGAACACTGTCCATCCTAAATAGTATGTAGGATTAGAATAAGTATGTCCCAAAGCAGTTGCAAAGTTCCTTGATGGCCTATTATTTTGGGTAGATTTTGGAGGTGTGGATCTGTACACACTCTATTGCCCGCATTGCTCTTTGGAAGAATTTGAACTACAATCATGATTAAAACGAACTACAAACATGGCAGATGTTTGTGAGACCTTAGGTGGAGATGCTTTGAAAGTGGGTTCTTTTGAGCATTTACAATCCCTTCTAGGTTTTGTTGTACATGTTTATTTGTAAATTATTATGTGCATTATGACCTGTAAATAATACATGTAAAATATGTGTATTATATTTGCTTCTTATGTAAAAAATAAATAAATAAATCACATGACATGATAGAATGGCCAGGCCATGGTCTAGGGTGTTTTCCTGTTTTCAGTCCAAGATGCTGTGTTAGGGTCTAGCATTTCCATGACTCTGTATGACAGGCGGTTCGGAGAATGAATTAATTACATACTTCTATCCACCTACTTCGCAATGCAGAAGTAATGTGTGAGACTTCCAATTCATTAGTCGCTGTAGGTAAATAACTAGAAATATAACAATGTACAGTAAAACAATTTGACTTACTAGCTTGAGTTACAAAAAACAGTTTGCAATATAAAGCCGCAAAACTGACTGTTTTTGTACAGGTAAAATTACTGTAATCAAATGACACTGGAAGCCTCATGCATTCAAGTTACAAATGGCCACGCTGCTTGTGTTACAATTAAGGTGGATATAACAGGTAATATATTCTGATATTATATTGTATTCTGTATGTTTCTATTACAGTTTTTCTCGATTGCTTAAACACATTTCTTGAAACTATGCCTCGTATTCTCAAAACAGTAAACCACAAATCCATAACGTCTCACCCAATTCCCCAAACATCCTATTTTCAGGTCAAAATGAAGCTCTACACTCAAAACCATTCACTCTTGCTGAAAAACCAAACTTTCCCTCAGACATCACACACAAGCTTTCAAAAACACACACACTACAACATAGTATTACACACTGGGGCAATAAATTCAAAACAATATATCCAAAACTGGTAAGTTATGTTGCTTGTGGTTCTCCCCCTCAAAAACCTTTTCACATGAACACAAAAGACACAACCAATGTATACATTGGCACATTTTTATTAATTAATGTACTACACAGCACAACTGTAAAAAAATAAAAAAATAATAATAATTATTCCGCCTCAGCATCCCGTCTTTGTTCTGGGTCAGGCCAGAGAATCTCGTCCACATCACAGGCTATAGTGGCCCTAGCCAGGCAGCGAGGGTAAAATCCTCTTGCATGCCTGATCCACCCCTGGCATGCATCTACTGATATGTCTAGGCAGGCTTCTTCCATGGCCTGGAGGAGGTGAGCACGAATATAAGGTTCTCGGTCATACACTTTCCACCGCCATGCCGAAAAAAACTCCTCTATCGGGTTTAGAAAGGGAGAGTATGCAGGCAGAAAGATGTTAGAAAACCTCGGGTTATTGGTAAACCAGTCACGAACCAAGAGCAGCGCGATGGAAGCTGACATTATCCCAAACAACAATGTAA
>NW_015549696.1:638638-651485 GCF_001515605.1 Sinocyclocheilus anshuiensis | reverse complement strand
TCCTCTTCCTCTTCGACCTATTCCTTCATTTCTCTGTGGATCCATTGTTCCAAAACTCAGTGAACTGATTCGGGCCGTTTTATTTATTTAATCTAATTTCTAATTGATGTGTGTTCAATTTTGACTCTTAGTGTTTCCACCTGGGTAATTGTTTGCTATGAAGCTGTTTTGACTCTTAGTGTTTCCACCTGGGTAATTGTTTGCTAATTGAGCTGAAGCTGTTCTGACTTGAGTGAACAGTATTGAATGCAAGTGCTTTCTAAATGACCACATGTAACAGTTCACCAAATCTGACTCATGTGTTAAAACAGGGGAATAGTGTTTATAGTTCAGCGCAAAATGGGTGTTTTTTGAAAAATGGCATTATGGTTTTGAAATTTTAGTTCAAAAGCCTGATTATAGTGTTTTAGCAATCGAGAAAAACTGTAAACACTGTTTTTCAATCGGATTAATAAAGCATTTACAATATCAATATGAACACCTAGCAGCAGTGGATGTCCCAATGTGGTCAATGTGTGCCGTAATATACTCTGACGGCAGGCAGTTACATAAACCTGTAATTGGGCCATACAGTACAGAGAGGCTCATTTCATTCCTGGATGACTTCGATGGGAGTCCAGGTGAGAAGAAAAATGCCAACATTTGTGATTATATGGGACAATGTGGCATTTAAACACTCCCATGCAGCCAAAGAGTGCTTCACAGTTTAGCACAGTCTATCTTAGAACAATGCATTTTTACCTCCCACTATATCCTCCTGAACCCTGTAGAGGAGCTTTGGTTCTCATGGAGGTGGAAAGTCTATGACCATCATCCATATGACCAAATGGCTCTCTTGCTGTGATGAATGCTGCTTGCTTCAAAAAAAAAAAAAAGAAAGAAAGCGAAAAGGTGTATTTTCTGAGAATACTCCTGAAATGCAGAGGACTTCTTTGATCAAAGGTTTGGTTTTCGACATTTTAACGGACACCTTTTTTTAGGTGTGTGCTGAAATGATGTATTGCTGGCCTACTCAATTCAAAATATTAAAATTAATGCATACTGAATTTCTCAACTTGTAATATGCAAGATATCCATGATGCACTGTATTAAAAAATCAGAGCATATGAGTTTTCTGACAGGCCTTGTTTAAACTCGGAGCCTTTGTAACTTCTGCCCCTCTCCACAATGGCAGCATAAAAACCGAGTAGAAGGTGCTGACTTATTCTGAATTTTTCTTAATTGTCTCAGGAAGTACAATGTTTGGTGTCTTTCTGATGAGGTGGTCTGTGATATGCACTGCAGGTATGAGTGCCTGGGGATTTGAACGAGTCTGTAATGGTAATTTGGTGTCCGTGGAGAAATATATTGGGAGTTTGGTGTCTTGTTATGTTCTTTTCTTGAATGTCTTCAACGCCATTCTGCTTTTCAGCAGATTCATGCAGGCAAATGACCTTTCCTGAATCACAGGCTGCCAACAGATGCTAAGCAGTATGTGAAGCCAGATGTGTCCAGTAATGGGGAAAGAAGACTGCAAAACACACAAGCACAAAAACTTTACATCAACTTAACACATGGTAAATCATGTTTCTTTTGAAAAAGTCATGCTTATTTCTCTGTGAAAAAGAGGTACACTTTAGCATACTTTTAATAAGATGACTTGTGCAAATAATTATGTAAATTATGTAAATAATATACTTTAGAAGAAAGTGCACATTGAATATAATGTTTTGACATTTGTATTTTATTTACAATTAAATAAAAATGTATAGTAGTTTAAATTTATATTAAATCTAGCATAGCGTTAGTTCTGGCAGGTCACGTTAGTCAAGCTCGCATCAGCTGACTCTCAGCTGATCCCCATCAACCTATGGGAATACGACACCTATCTAAGTATTCATATATAAGGTCCCGCAGTAGTATCAGCAGTTTTCACATTGCTCAATAGCTAATTAAATGGCGAATTCGGCAGGCAAAAGTTGGGAACATGCTTGTCCCAGAGCTATCTGGTTGTTATTGGCTGCTCTCATCCACGCTAGGCTGCATGGATGCGCTGGGAGTTCTTGCCCAGAACAGAACCATACCGCCAATCCAAACTGTATGCTAATTGTCAATCATCTTTGACGATAGTGGTCCTGACAGAAATGCAATTACCTGAACTTAAGAGGTTTTTTTGGCCTACTTAAGTATTACTTAAGTACATATTTACACATAATTTCCTAATTATTTCTATTGTCTTTGATGTATGGTTAAAGTTGTTGCCAAATGTCAAGTATTCATAGTTTTCCTTTCTCACATCTCTCTTATGTGGAGCACATTCTACAGCTAGGTACAGAACAATCACACAAATGTATGTAATTCATATAGTACTATAATGAAAAATGTTTTAACATACATAACAAAACAAAAAATATAAATTATATATAGCAATGAACACAAAAACTGCACTACATTTGTATATGCAACATCTTATTTAAACATTCAATTAATTACATTTGCATTTACATTTAGTCATTCAGCAGACGCTTTTATCCAAAGTGACTTACAAATGAGAACAATGGAAGCAATCAAAATCAACAAAAGAGCAATGTGCTATAACAAGTCTCAGTTAGCTTAATGCAGTACCCATAGCAAGTTGTTTCTAATCATATAATAAATAAAAAGAAAACAGATAGAATAGAAAAAGAATCGAGCAAGCCAGTGTTAGTTTTTTGTTTTTTTTTAAAGAAAACAAGCATTAGTAAATGAATAGAGTGCGAGTCTAAAAGGGGCAAGTTTTTTTAAGGAAAAAAGAATTGAAGAATAGAATTAGAATAGAAAGTGCTAGAGTTAGAGGGTCAAATAAAGATGGAAGAGATGTGTTTTAGCCAATTCTTGAAGATGGCTAAGGACTCAGCTGCTCGGATTGAGTTGGGCAGGTCATTCCTCCAGGAGGGAACATATATATGTTCATAATATTTTTGTGTACAGATATTGCACATACATGTTCCCATATAGATGTGAACTGTAAATATATCAATATAAACATTTATTTTTATCTACATACAGTTTATATTTTATTACATGTACATCTATATATTATGAATCATATTACTGAATATAAATATACATTATGATAGAACAGTAAAAGCATATTAATATACTATTCTGTATATTTTCAATATACATTAAATAATTAAATATACTGATTGTTAATATAAAAGGAAATATACTGTATTTTCTTTGTGTAAGGGATTGCTTTTATACCAATTTCTATATTCTGCACATGTGATAACACCATTCAGAACAACAAAAGCCTTACAGAACCTTGTAAGCTGGGCTTCAGGGAGCCCCTATAAAACGCAGTTGTGCTGTTCAAAAAATCCAGAGGCTTAAGTTTCCAAAAAGACTCTGTGCACTGGAGATGTTCTGAGATATCTGTAATGGCCAGCATGCTTTTGTACTTGGTGAGAGCGACATCGATTTCGATCTCTTGAACAAACCAGTCAGCGCAGAAGCAAGTATTCACTCGCGTTCACGCGAATGCCTGTTTGATTCCCCTGTGAAATGTTCCAGCTGACACTGATTGATTTTGTGGAGTGTTTAACAGGTGGTCATTTGGTCTGTGCGTGCCTGATTACACATGTGTGAGAATGGTGATTTCAAGGTGGGATGGGGGTCAGTGGTCCAGTGCTGCTCTAGAGGCCTCAACTCAGCCAGACCCTCGATGTTGAACAGCAAAACACCACAATGGCACAGACAACAGACGAGGCTGGTTAGGAGAAATCGATGGTCCAAAAAAAAAGGAAGACGGTGACGGGGGAGGAGAGAAATGAGAGGAGAATTTTAAAAGTGAGAGGCATCAACATGAGGTGAACGAGGAAAATAAAAAGATTTGAGGCCAGGAAGTCCAATTGATAAAGGAAAGGGGGTCCCACTTTATATTAAGTGGCCTTAACTACTATGTACTTACATCAACAGCTTACTAGCCAACAGGTTGATTAGCTTCATTTCGACCGCATGAAACTGCGTAGATCTCATTTATTCTTTCGTTTTGTTGTTTAGGTCATTATATATACAGCTACTGTAAAGCCACAGCAAGTTGTAAATACAGGACAGAAAGTAGTTAGCCAGCATGCTAACAACAACAACATGCTAAGTCAACAAACTCGTGTTGTTTTGATGTCTTTAGTGAGATTTCATGTGTGTGTATGAAATTAATACATGTGTTTGATAAAAACAGACAGGTGTCTGTGTGTTTTCTGCTCTAAGATAAATAGAGGATGGTAGCAGACTCAATCCAGAACTTTCCTCATGCAAGTAAACAGTGTATTAAACCATGAATGTGTTTTTTTTATGACCCTAGGCATTGAAAACCTGCCCTGTGAGCTCCAGAGAAACTTCACACTCATGCGGGAGCTGGACAACAGAGCCGAGGGTGAGATGACTCTCTAATCCTAGTGTGCTGTCTACCTAGGGAGCATTTCTGGGCATCATTGGAACATTAAATATGAATGACAAAAAAACACAACTCGGGTGGAATGGATGGATGTGTTTTTATGTGAATATGTGACGGTTTCTTCTTCTTCTTTCGCAGAAAAGAAATGTGAAATCGATAAGCTCGCAGAAGAATACATTAGAAACGTCCGGAACCTGGCTCCGGATCAGAGAGTGGAGCACCTGCAGAAGATCCAGAACGGATTCAGCAAATGCAAAGAATACAGCGACAACAAAGTGCAGCTCGCCATGCAGACGTACGAAATGGTCAGTAAGCCAGTTTAGATGAGAGTGACTTTTAAAACCAAACCTGGAAATATTATTTACCTTTACTTTACTTTTAGTCATTCAGCAGACGCTTTTATCCAAAGTGACTTACAAATGAGAACAATGGAAGCAATCAAAATCAACAAAAGAGCAATGTGCTATAACAAGTCTCAGTTAGCTTAATGCAGTACCCATAGCAAGTTGTTTCTAATCATATAATAAATAAAAAGAAAACAGATAGAATAGAAAAAGAATCGAGCAAGCCAGTGTTAGTTTTTTGTTTTTTTTTAAAGAAAACAAGCATTAGTAAATGAATAGAGTGCGAGTCTAAAAGGGGCAAGTTTTTTTAAGGAAAAAAGAATTGAAGAATAGAATTAGAATAGAAAGTGCTAGAGTTAGAGGGTCAAATAAAGATGGAAGAGATGTGTTTTAGCCAATTCTTGAAGATGGCTAAGGACTCAGCTGCTCGGATTGAGTTGGGCAGGTCATTCCTCCAGGAGGGAACATATATATGTTCATAATATTTTTGTGTACAGATATTGCACATACATGTTCCCATATAGATGTGAACTGTAAATATATCAATATAAACATTTATTTTTTATCTACATACAGTTTATATTTTATTACATGTACATCTATATATTATGAATCATATTACTGAATATAAATATACATTATGATAGAACAGTAAAAGCATATTAATATACTATTCTGTATATTTTCAATATACATTAAATAATTAAATATACTGATTGTTAATATAAAAGGAAATATACTGTATTTTCTTTGTGTAAGGGATTGCTTTTATACCAATTTCTATATTCTGCACATGTGATAACACCATTCAGAACAACAAAAGCCTTACAGAACCTTGTAAGCTGGGCTTCAGGGAGCCCCTATAAAACGCAGTTGTGCTGTTCAAAAAATCCAGAGGCTTAAGTTTCCAAAAAGACTCTGTGCACTGGAGATGTTCTGAGATATCTGTAATGGCCAGCATGCTTTTGTACTTGGTGAGAGCGACATCGATTTCGATCTCTTGAACAAACCAGTCAGCGCAGAAGCAAGTATTCACTCGCGTTCACGCGAATGCCTGTTTGATTCCCCTGTGAAATGTTCCAGCTGACACTGATTGATTTTGTGGAGTGTTTAACAGGTGGTCATTTGGTCTGTGCGTGCCTGATTACACATGTGTGAGAATGGTGATTTCAAGGTGGGATGGGGGTCAGTGGTCCAGTGCTGCTCTAGAGGCCTCAACTCAGCCAGACCCTCGATGTTGAACAGCAAAACACCACAATGGCACAGACAACAGACGAGGCTGGTTAGGAGAAATCGATGGTCCAAAAAAAAAGGAAGACGGTGACGGGGGAGGAGAGAAATGAGAGGAGAATTTTAAAAGTGAGAGGCATCAACATGAGGTGAACGAGGAAAATAAAAAGATTTGAGGCCAGGAAGTCCAATTGATAAAGGAAAGGGGGTCCCACTTTATATTAAGTGGCCTTAACTACTATGTACTTACATCAACAATTAAGTACAATGTACTTATTGTGTTCATATTGTATTGCAAAACACTTTTGCTGCTATTGAGGTGGGATATGAGTAAGGTTAGGGACAGGTTTGGTGGTATGGGTAGGTTTAAGGGTGGGTTAAGGTGTAAGGGATAGGTCAACAGTGTAATTATAAATGTAATTACAGAAATGAATTACAGGTGTAATTACATGCAGGTATTTTTAAAATATAAGTACAATGTAAAAACATGTATGTACACAATAAGTGCATTGTACCAAATTATTCATTTAAATGTTAGTACATAGTAGTTAAGGCCACTTAATATAAAGTGGGACCGGAAAGGGAATGTTTTTTTTTTTTTTTTCAACTACAAAAAAGTTTGCACTTAAAGATATGGTACTTTTGACCAATCTGTTGCCATCTTTTGACATCACACGACAAGGAACATGTTTTTATTTAATTATGACAAATACAAATCTTGAATGCAACTAAATCAACTGAATATGCCAGAAAATTAATATTCTGCCATGTACTTATGTAAAATCTGGCACAGCACACAGGAACATTGTTTTGAATTCATATTCTGTTTTTGTATTCTTAATCAAACTTAAGATTTCAATATCTGGTCCGCTACCAGATTTTGAAATCTGTAAGTAAGTAATCTGTAAGATGATTAACAATGAATACTGACTTAATTCTGTTTTTCGCACAATGCTGTAGCATGACTTTAGAAAATTATTTTTTAAGGTGCTTTTTAGGAATGCATGATATATCAGTACCATGTTAGTTATCAGCTGATATTATAGATTTTGACTTTGTTTTTGACGCATCATTGAAAAGTTTGGAGTCAGTAAAATTTGGATGCATTTAATTGATCAAAAAACATTTATAATGTTACAAGAGATTTCAAATAAATGCTGTTCTTATGAACTTTCTATTCATCAAAACAAAATCCATAAAAACTTTAAGCAGCAAAACTGTTTTCAGCATTGATAATAATAATATATGTTTGTAAAGCACCAAATCAGGATATTAGAATAATTCCTGAATGATTTGTTTACTATTTTTTAAATGGTACTAATATTTCCTAGTGTTTTGACTGTATTTTGATACAAATAAATGCTGCCTTAGTGAGCATAAAAGACAACCACAAACTTTTGAACAGTTAGATTTAATTGTAATTTTAATTAAAATAAAAAAAAAATTTTTTTTATTTTATTTATTTTATTTTATTTTTGGTGCATTTCTAGAGCTTTTTAAACCTAAAATCAATATTGTGTCATATATTATTCTATTGGCAACTTTAAAATCTGTGCATCCCTAGAGCTTTTATGTAGTGTTTTGTTCTTTGGTCCTTTTAGTCACTATGAACTGCTACTGTATGAAAAAGCTACAGCAAGGTTCTTCAAATTCTCTCCTTTTTGTTCCACAAAAAAAAATAAAAATAATAATAATAATAATAATAATAGCAGGTATTAAATGATATGATGGTGAAAAGTAGACTGCAGACTGACTTTGTTCGGTTTGATTTGTGCTGGCAAGTCAGACAGCACACTCACTGCCTGCTCACGGACCATTCACTGAGCATCTGATGCTTATTACACACAAAACTAGAAGCACTTTCTCAATCTGGCAGCTCTAATCTGATTGGCTGACTTTACGCACGTTACGGGAGTCATTGCGCACCGGCTGTTCCATCATCTGAGTCTATTCCATGTTGTTCTATTATTGTGATATTAAGTATTTCAGATTTACTCCCCCTGATGGCACATAAAAATTAAATGAACATTTGGTTCCCCTATTGTAAGTCACATTGGATAAAATAATCTGCTAAATTCATAAAAGTAGATGCAAATGTAAATGGTCACTTTAGCAGTCAGACAGGTGGCTGCTTCCAGTCTAAGTGGGCGGTTCTTAAGATACAATCACAATTACACAATGACAAGCACAATTACCATTGTTCGGCAAATTTTCAGGGATGAAATTCGATAGGAATCCATGCAACCTGGATTTTTTTGTGTGTGAGTAAAAGATTTACCCACATAGACTTTGCAAAGCTTCAAGTTGTACTTGCATGCAGGTTGCAGCACTGACCAGCAGAAGGTTGCTATGTTTAAAAGTGATAGCTTAGAAACAAGTTATCTTATTAGCACTACCGGTTCCAACATCCTGAAGTCAGTTGGCCTTTGAATGGGTTTTTGGTTAAATACCTGAAATACAGTAAGGTCTATCATAGACGGGGGAACATATTTTATCCGGGGGGTGCAGGGGGTGGGGCTTGATGTTGCAGGGCAGGACAACTGTGGGGGATTTTAGACAAAATCCGAATATTAAACAGCCCAAACACTTACATACTGTAGATGAACATACAAATGAATGAAGACAGAGTTATATGAGAACCAATATATATTTGTGCTTTTGTGATTTTAGTTCAAGAAATTTTTCTTTAATATTTTACTAAATATTAACATCACTGAAATGCTGGAGTTGTGGTCAGTGAGAGCGCTCACGTGGTACTTGCCTAAAATTTCATGATGTGCGTAGTTAATAGATTACATTAGACTACCGTGGTTTGAGCGCGTTTAACTATATGCACAATTAAAGAGCTGTGCATGTGATTGTCGGTGGCCGTCTTGAGAAGCGTGAAAGCTTCGGAATACGGCTCATAAAAAGGACAAGGATGTGAATGCTTTTTACAAGTCAGAATCTAAAATGATGGTAATATCGCATGAACATTTCACATGAACATGATCTTAAGTCTTTAAGTGCGAGGCACGCAAAACAAATATACAACCACACTATATTTATGGTCATTTTAATATGCAATTAATCACAAAACTATCAGAAAAATTAAGTATCCTGGGGATGATCGAGGGGCACAAGGAAAGTGTGGAGGGCATTTAGACCCGGCCCTGCGGTGTGAAATGAAAGGTCCAACATTTAAAGTTTAGCTTAACTGTCAAAAAGAAAGTCTGCAAGCTTGTCTTATCAACTGAAACCCAAACATTCCATCACATTCCTTCATCTTGTAAAAACACTGCCAGTGTTTACCCTTGTTTTACCCTGTTGTCTGTTTCTGTGTATTAAGGCAAGTCTTTGAGTTGAGTTGGCTTGCACTTCTGTAACGGAATCTGAATTTCTTTTTCCACACCGGTTAAACACCCTCTGGCTCAGCTCTATAGTAGCCTCACACCAAACTCTCGCTACTGGACGGAATGGAATGTACAGAATGTATTGATTTTATGTTAAGAGACCGCTTTAATTATTGATTGCTGTCTGGCTGTAAAGACACATTCAACTAGTAGCTACAACAACAAAAAACTGTGTAAAATATTGCCTACCATAGCTTTAACAAAAGGTCAAGATATTTTCACAGTTTATTCTGTCAAGAAAAAAAAACATGCAAAAATTGTACCTTTAGGGGTACAACAGCTTGTCACTTTGTACCTTCTTTACACCTAAATTGTAAAGTTAATCTCAGAGGGTACTGCCCCAGTGGCAAGCTATTGTACAATTAAAGGTACAGTTGTCAAAGCTTAATGGTGGTGATGTTGAAGTCATGTGACCATGGTGTAGTTCATTTATAGTCTACATTTAGCTTTTTACTTCTGGTCATTGTATTTAGGCTTCAGCATTCATGGAAGTTCATTTGTGAAAATTATCATGAAAAACAAAACACGACACAACAACAAAGAATCATACACTTTTGCTGATGAAAGAGCTTATTTTCTGCAATAGTCCAAAAGCCAATGGGAAAATCCTATTGGGTTTTTGTCGAGGAAATCAGGATAATGTGAACTCCTGTGTAGCTGCAGCATGAAATTTAGAGAGAACAATACCAATATTTTAAAGTCTGGCTATGTAAGACTAGTTGGCAAATAGTTGTTTTGAAAGTTGAAAAGTATACTTTTGATTCTATAAAATCCTGCATTTGAATTTATGCATGAGTGTAGGAGACATAAGCTTCTCAACAATTATCTAGAGGCATATACTGTAGCTCAATGATTAAAAACTATCGGCACACATGTCCTCTGGGAAATGGGTGCACAGACTGAAAGCATAAGCTCCACCGTGACACTGTGAATAAAAATGCTAATATGCAGCGGAGAGAGATGATGTGACCTTGTATATGAAATGGCTCTTCATTTATTTTACAGTCGTCTCCAGAGAGCGATACTGAGCCACTTTCATTTATTGCTGAAGATAAATGCCCCTGTACCCTACTCCCAAACATCATCTAAGCATTTACAGGAATAATGTTGACTCGACGGCCAGCCGGCTCACGTCCCGCAACACACAATCACGTATCCCTGCGCAAGAGCTCTTTTGATACACTCGGACTATTAAATATAAATACAAACTGGGCAGAATCGGACTTATGTATGGCACAGAGCTTTTGTTGATTTGTGTGACTGACTGGTTTTTGCATGTAGCCTGACAGCCTGGCTGAAACAGGATTCAAGGTCAGTAAATTATACAGACACTGTGAAAGAAAGCAAAAGATGTATTTTTGAAATAAAGAAGGCTCATATGATCAATGATCACAAAAAGTACACCTTTGTACCATATTAACTTCTAAAGGCTGTATATAAGTACATTAAAGCTACACATTAGTACCTAAAGCGTACATAGTACCTTTTCTGCTCAACCAGAACTATAAAGTAGAACACACATAACTTGATCACTTCAATTACAAAGCTATTTGCACTGATAATACCCAGTGCAGAGATGTGATGCATGTTCAGTTGATGGACATCCCATCCCAATATACACAGAATGACAAGAATGGTAAATTATTGAATTATAAATCAAAGAACTTCTTCACAACAGAGAAATGTCATTAGTCTGAAATAATATTGTTCAAGAGCTGAAATGTCTTGTGTTGTGCCACGAAGTTTTCATCCTGTAAGCTGCTTCATAGTCGATTTTGAAAAACGTCAAAAACTTTACAATAAGGTTTAATTTGTAAACATCAGTTTACTACATTGGTTAACATTAACTACCAATAAACAATTGTAGTAGTTCATGATATCTAATGCATGCCATAAGCAATGTTAAAAAATGAGACCTTATTGCAAGTGTTACCAATATATTAATGAAATATACTGTGTAATGAATAAAAACACATTTCTATAGTTGGCATTCCAACCAGTTATATTATTTGGAAATAGCCCATATTTTGTGTAATGACAAATTTATTTATGGATAATTCATTTTTAAAACATGTATTAAAATACATGACGCATGGCAATACATATTATATAAAATACATTCAGAATTCTATAACGTGACATTTTGCATGGGCAAACACTGTACAAATGTAAAAATGCAGTTTAATTTATACATATTTTGGCTTGCTGTGCAGATACATGAAGAGTACGTCTGTGTTGTTTTACTTAAGGTGCAGACTTAGCATCTAGCATGCTAATGTATGTGCTGTTGCTTGCTAAGCTTTGTTAAAATTCAGTGATGTAACAAAAAATATGTATGGTTGATGAGTTATATCCTGTCATGAAACCATATAAAACCATTCTGAAACTACTTCATTTGGTCACTTCAAAAGGGGGGGTGATTAAACACTTTTTTAGTGGTTTCTTGTTGTTGTTTCAACTTTGTATCAATTTCCCCCTTTGTGAAAATAAATATGTTTGATTAATATTAAATAACAATGTAATATTAAATATAATTTGAGGGAAAAAAATTGTATTTTTGGTCCAAAGCTACGTTTACATGAACATAAAAAGAACTCAGAGGCATCATGCCCATTCAAACTTTCGAGCCAAATGGATTTGGAATGCAGCTTCCAAAAGACAAAAATAGCGAATAATATATATATATATTTTATAACTGATACAATCACACGGGTGTGATGTGCGGCACATCACTAGCTGCTAAATTCAAATCTGGTTTCGCTGGCTGGCGCTGAGCCAGACGCGTTTTACAGTGCTGAACATTATAACCAATCACACACGAGTCTGCTGAGTTTATGAATGCAACGGCCAATCAGAGGCGTTCAGATGAGTCATCGCTGAAACGCCGGTGTTTTGTTCATTGCGCGCGTCGCTGTCTGAATTCTGCTCTCTGGCGAATTAATTCTCTCATCAGAAACAACGAAGTGCTGATGTGCGAACGATGTAAGTAAGATATGCATTTCACAGTGTAAACAGCTTCAGTGATTATAATGGGGGTTTTTGAGAGTGTTTGAACTCTGGCTAGACTGAAGTCAATGATAATGTTCTTTGATAATGTATGTTCTTTGCTCTCTTTCTGTACAATGAAAGTATTATAATTAGTAACAATGTTTTTTTTTATTAGATTCACGTTATTAAATTCACTTTAAATACAAAGTCAATCGTATTAAAAATGTTAATACCTCATGCCCCTCAAAAATAATAAGTGCATGGCGCCCCTGAACTGGATCATTGAAAATTAGTGCATGTAAACACACTGATAATAACTCTTCTTATCTAGATACTGACTTTACATATTGATTTCTGTTCTGAAAAAGTATCTGCTGGCTGTAGAATGTCTTTAGAATGTAGGCCTGTGTGTGTGTGTGTGTGTGTGTGTGTGTGTGTGTGTGTGTGTGTGTGCGCGTGCGTGTGTGTGTGTGTGT